>NC_044050.1:1449349-1696849 GCF_902167405.1 Gadus morhua | reverse complement strand
GGAGCATTAATGGATGACAACACACACTGCTGTATGCATCCCTTCCATTGGTGCTGCAGGGGTGTTCCATGGGGGCCTGCCCGTAATTCCGACACCTCATTGTTCCGACGTCTCAATGGTCCGAAATATTTCCCATTAGATCGACATGCCACTATGCCGACGGTTCAATGTTCCGAAAACGGAACAAAGTCCGAAGATCAGTTTGTCCGACTTTTCAAAAAGGAGGCGCATTAGGCCGACGGTTCAATATGCCGAATAGGCCTACATATAAAGAGTTTTATACCTCGCTCTCTCTCGCTCTCTCCCATTCTCTCTCCTACATATCACGTTCACGATGAATATTCGAGAGCAAAGTGACAACGCTTCACTTCATTTCGACACAGTGTTTCAGCCCCATGGACAGAGAGCGTAGGTCTAATTCTCAACACGGGCACGAAGACACACACACACACACACACACACACACACACACACACACACACACACACACTTTACTAAGTACACGGTATGAGGTATAAGTTTGACTAAATCAATACCAGCAAAATTATTTAGGCTAAAAGCCCACTGCAAACACGGTAAACAACACATATAGGCCCTAAAGCTACTAAAGATAATATGAATTGAAACGTCGGCCTAATGCGCCTCCTTTTTGAAAAGTCGGACAATCGGACCTTCGGACCAATGGGTTCCGTTTTCGGAACATTGAACCGTCGGCATAGTGGCATAGTGGCACATAGTGGTCAGTGTGAAGGCCAGCCTCCACACTGCAGAATACCATCAATGGAGTTAGTTCAGTTAATTCCCCCTTGGCAATTATATGCTAGGATCCGCTTGCCAGACATATCAGATCCTAACCAGCAGAACCGAATGTGGGAGAAGAAGTGCAGAGTGAAGACTTGCATTGAAGTGCAATCAGCCTGTTCTCCCTTTAAAGTGGAAGGACGCCGTTCCTAGTACATCACCATAATGTGCATCGCATACCCTGCGTACCTTTTGCCCTAATCAACCAGACATGCTTTGGTGAGCCTTTGACATTGATTTGAAACGAGAGACCCCCACCCTGACTGGTGCCTCTGACTCACTCTCCAGGAGGAGGCCCAGGCCGGACCACCAGAGACCCTAAATGCTTCAGTGTGTTGTGCACCACAGCAGATGCTGCTCTGCTCCTCTGCGACTTGCTTTCAGCGCAGACTGCAAAAAAAGTGAATTTTCTTATATAAAGCTCTGGCCTAATGCTACAGGGGCTGGAGTGAATGTGTTTCAGCTTGAATATCCTCCAAAGTATAAGCGACACATTCAAACAGCAAAGTATGCGTCATAATGTTTTATACTCAACATGTGAAAGGTCACTGGAAACTTCCTGCAGTAAACATTGGCCGAATGCAATTTAAATATCAGTGATTCACTAATATGGCTACATACTGTAGATTACTATTTATACCTGAACGTGACTTTTTCAAGCAATGTGCTGTACAGAAAGTTCAATCCTCTCAACCCTTTCAAACAACTCGCCCTCTTAGGGCCGTTACATAGTCAACGCGAGCAACGCGCGTAACCGACGTGAGTGACGCGAGCGACGCGCATCCTTTCATAGTCTACACAGCATAAGCGAACGTCGCGGGCAATACATGCCATGCAATACACCACTCACGCCATGGGTGGCAGCAGAGTCACCGGTGTTTTCGCGGGTGACATTCCAGATGACATTCCGATCAAAGTGGCTACGAAAGAAGAGTGATGAAGCGCAGAGATAGGCGGTGGTATGTGCGCCCTTTAAATACCACACGAGATCAGGTTGGGAAATTGTTTCTCTGGTGCTTCCAATGTGAAGCCTGGACAAGGAGAGGCATTTCCAGTATTTTCGGATGTCGGCGCCAAAGTTTGATGATCTCCTTTCGCGAGTCATCCGATATCTTCCCGACTCTCACCAAAACCGGCCCTTGTCAGGTAGGGCTGGCCCGAATGCCATTTTTCAGGCTTCGAATACTCGTTGGTTTTTCCGAGCGAATATTCGAATACTCGTTCCAGAAAAAAACAAACATCAAAAAACACATTAATAATCCCTATATACTCCCTGGAACCGATTTTGACAGTATCTGCATATTTTGTTGAAGATTTAATAGCTTTTGAACGTTAATTAGTAGGCCTAAGTAGGTTGAAATTCCTTAGTTTTTCCCCGTGAAAGCGAACAGCTGTTGCTCCGTTCCAAATCAGCTGTCCTCTGCCATCTCAGCCCTTACGGGAGCTTTTCAATTCATCCTGGAACGTGCATCTTTTCAGGGAATTTGTACAATAAATCCATAACAAATACCGAACATTGATTGTCTTATGTGTCCATATTATATCCACTATTGACCGGGTATTCCCAAGACGCTCACCCTCTGCAGCAAGCCAGTCACAGTTGATTGGCGCGGCGCTGTAAAGCGAACGTAAACATACAACTAAGCTAAGGTTAGCATTTCGCTAAGTATTACTTTTCCTCCAGGGATCCCGCTAATGTTGTGTAAAGGGAAAAACAGCAAAGGGTAACAAGATATCTATTCTTCCTCCACCTCTCCCGCTTCTCTGCTTGGTGTCGCTGACGCTTATAGTTTGCCTCCCTCGCTCTGGTAACGTCACGTACGTGAGAAATCTAAACGAAGCTCTGAATACTGATTTAAAATTCGAATACTAATATTCCGAACGAGTTTTCGAATATTCGAATAACTCGGGCCAGCCCTATTGTCAGGGAGCAGCTGGCAGATTATTTTTTGTCAGATGCTGGCGTGTTTCCCCACCAGTACAATGTGCTACAATTGGGTATGCGCACTGACCAATAAATGTATATACATTGGTCACTTGGAAGCATGACTTTTGATTCATTAGTTATCACATTACACAAGTTAACTAATTTGGTTTACGTCAAACTCATTAATTCATATCCATATAAAATGTTTATACAACGAGCTACTGCCTTGACAGATGAATGAATTATTTAAGTGTAGGCCTATAGCCAAAGCTATAGCGCATAATGTCCACAGAAATTATATGATAGGAAACATTATTAGAGAAAAGGGGTTTATTCATCAAATACAGAAACTGACCCACCATACACGCACACATTTTTCATTCACTACACACTCACACAAATTTCATTCACTCAAAGAGGCTACTGAACTTATGTTTCACACAGAACATGAACACAAAACATTACGTAATTAATTCAAATAGGCTAACATTAAAACACATAATGCCAGTAATAGAACGAATATCGGGTGACAAGAAGATCATTAAAATGGTTCACAATCCCGCATCAGCTGTTTGATGTCGCGCATCAAAATAGCACTTTACCCCTGTGGAAGGGTTCGCATAAATTGGCACAGGTAATTAGTAAAAGAGACGTGAATGTCATTCTTATCACGTTCCCGCATCCTCTCATATGTTCTTCTGTAAATATAACATATAGTGGAAATAATGTACAATATTTGCAGTATCGCCCCCACCGACAACGCATAGTATTGCATGGATCGGCGCGTCGCGTATCAAAAATTGGCAGGACGCGTTTTGCTACGGGTCGACACATAATGGCGGCCGAAGCATCGCGTCGCGTCGCGTAGCCTTCTGGACACGTATGCGTAGCGATGCGTCGACTATGTAACGGCCCTAAGTTATGTGCAGTCTGTGCTCCAATGCTCAATAATCACAGTACAGACTGTGGTGCCTATGAAGACATTAAGGGGCGCTACGCTGCGACTCTAATCATTCAAAGTACACAGCACAACTCCAGTCAATTAGAGAGTGTGTATTAGAACTAATTTAGTAAATTAGAGTCATTTGTGTACCTGTGTGTTTATGAATCATCCTGAACATCTCAGTCCCACCTGTGATGAAACCCAGAAGCAGATGGAACAAGAAACGTGCTTCGGTGTGCAGTTAGCATGAGGACACGTCTCTTATGGTTTATGGAGGAGCCTGGGTTTGGCTCTCTGCTTCCACCTCAGGAAGGGAACCTCTTTCTCTCACTGCGGGCCTTCTGCTCACACACTGCTGGCCTTCTGCTCACACACTGATCGCGTTATGCTCACACACTGCTGGCCTTTTGTTGTCACACTGCTGGCCTAGCTATAGCACCAAACGCTCTCATTCACCCTCATTCTCATGAGGAATACATACGATGTTTCAGATCTGCATTCATTTTTTTTTACCCTTCTACAACTTCTTTACTTTTCCATATGACCTTTCTATTTTCTTTCACTCTTCCTCTCTTTCTTTCTTATTTCTTCATTCCTGAACTCTTTCTCCTCAAAGCGTCTCAGGGCAGCCCCCGGAGTCGGTTCTGGACGTTGAGGAACGGGTCACTGGCCCTGATGTATGCTGCAGAGCCCACCCTACTGGAGTTGCTACAGTGTCTCTGTGTCACTCTTCATGTTCTATCTCTACTTCTGATTGCTACCGGCCCCTCCCTGCTCTCCCTGCTCCCATCCTCCAACTCTTTGACTATTTGAGCCGCATTTAGCCAAGGAGCATGGCATCATGAGTCAGGATGATCATGTTATATATACTCCTATCAACTTAATGTGCAGGTTCTGAGAAAATCTCACTTATAGTATGTCTTGTATCTCATAGCTGGTTGATAAGTCCCTCCAAACAAGAGCCATGAATGGACGGCTGCCTCAAGCAAACACGTTGTCTCTCTACAAGCGCTGGGCCTCTAGGTGGACCATATGACTTCTTAGTTGCGGGGCAATGGCTTAGTTGTGAGGCCCTTGGCTTAGTTGTGGGGCCCATGGCTTAGTCACGGGGCCCTTGGCTTAGTCGTGGGGAACTTGGCTTTGTCGCAGGGCCCTTGGCCAACGTCGGTGGTTGTTGAGTAGTCCCATTTTTTTTATCACGTAATGCTTTCAGTGATCCGTCTTCCCAGGTTTCATTGTTGTTTAAATTAAATAACTTTTTTTAGATAATGTTTAGTGGCTGCCCAGTAGAGCCCCACGCATTGGACAGGTTTGACAATCATGACAACCGCTCTACAAAGCCATGGTTTGGTCAATATTTGATTTACAAAGTACCTACCCTTAACACTAGCTTAACTAAAACGCTAACCAACACGATACGTCCAATGTTTCAAAACATCCTCAATGGCTTTAACATTAAAATTGCAATTGTAGAAATTAAATATATCAATGGTTACGATTTAACAACACTTTTTTGAATGAATTAGCAGTTATGTATTTGTAATGAAATCAAAAGGAAATATCCTTGCATTGCCTATTAACAAATGTTACTACTATAATAGCAGGCCTGGCGCACCAGTTACTCAAGTTACTCATGTGCACATGTGCCAAGCAGCCTGCAGCTCACACACACACACACACAGCACACGCAAATGCATGCATACATATGGAGTTGGAATCATGCCTAAACCCCACACACACAAAACGTGTTTTACTCACGCACAACAATTCACACACACACAAAGCGTGTTTTACTCACGCATAACGATTCACATACACACTCAGTATGGTTTGCAAATGCAAAACATCATTCACAAACTAAAGCATTTTGCTTCAGAAACAAATACAGTATGTTTTACACATACAAAGAAACATATTTCTTCACTTACAAAAAAATATCCTCCAAGTACAAACTAAAATCTTTCAAGTACAAAAAAAAATCCTTCAAGTACAAAAAACAATTCTACAAGCAAGGAAATCTGAAAGTTGCGCGTGGATCTGAAGGCATTTGCGCGTGGATCAGCAAGGCGGAAAATTAGTGCCAAAAGTCACGTGACAAACAAATGTCCTGTGATTCACACTACGTAACAGCAGGTGGCGCTGTTGAGTCAGTTTAAGGCCGCCAGGACGATCGCCATAGTAACACGGTAAATAAATGGCAAAAAATAGGCTGAGAACGAATTTGCATTTGCGATATGTTCAATAAAACGTAATCATGGACAAAATACGTTCAGACAAAGGTAATTTAGAATGCCGAATTGTTCTCTGGGAAAGTAATTTTGATGAGATAGGGTTGCTCTGTCAGTCGTCAAAAAAAGTGGACGGACGTGGTCTCTATAGCAACGACCTCAGCTACAGTGACGTTGAGCCACGTGACGTTGAGCCACGTGACGTTGAGCCACGTGACGTTGAGCCACGTGACGTTGAGCCACGTGACGTTGAGCCACGTGACGTTGAGCCACGTGACGTTGAGCCACGTGACGTTGAGCCACGTGACGTTGGCGCAAGTCCAAACTAATAAACTAGTAAACTAGGGTCCACTGGTCCTTCTAATTGATCATTGTAGTATATTTTAATGCCCTCTTTCATATATATGATACCACCACCACTGGGACGTGGCAACAATTCCCCATATCCATATGGGGAGGGGGGGGGAGTGCTTGTGGACAGTAGGGGTGTACAGTAGACATAAGTAGGAAGCACACTCAGGAGGAGCAATGACCTCTCACAGATATTTAATGAATTGTTTCAAATAACCCTGCCTCGTTATGTCAATGAGCTTGGTGTTTTGCTTTCAAGAATAGGTTATAGGCTGTGTCACTATAAAACCTGTCCATGCGCGTCTCTCAGAGTACGTAACAAGTACTCTGAGAGACGTAACAAGCCACAAGACTGAGATAAAAAAACAAACGAGAAAAGTTCATTAAAAAAGTAACTTATTGATTACAAGTCTAAACTGCGGAAAATAGAAACATATTCCAAGGTGCCTTTTGAAGGAAACCTTGGAATATCTCTCTATTTCCTAACCAGCGGACCCTAGTTTACGAGAAAAAAACCTCAATTGACGGCAGCTCCGTTGCCGCCCTTAAAGGGGTAGTTCGGAATTTTGGACATAGGGCCTGATTCCCAAGTGAGCATTGGTATTCTTTATCACTGGAGACAGTTTTCGACACATTTCATTCAGTCCTTCTAGTTGCAGAGTTCGCTCGTGCTAGGCTAGCGCACGGCAACGGGCAATGCTAGCCTGCTATTAAAAACAGTCTTACCCACTCCACAGTACACTGTACACAGTACACAAAATCCGTGCTGGTCTGACGGCGTCAGACCAGCACGGATTTTGAGTCAAGCCCCCGCCGTGGTCAACTTTGGCACACACACAGATTGAAACGGGAATCTGTGTGTGTGTGCCACGGAATATCAGTGTCATTTACTTGCATTGGAGCAACTTCCGTGGACACATCAAGGACAATGTGTTCGGGTCTGTGGGACCCGTTTTCAGTTTTTAGCTTTATAAAAGTGATACAAATAATTATTTTTTTGAATTAAGATTCATTGGCTTTGGCTCATTTTCTGTGAGGAACATAAATCAGAAAACATTTTCAAGGACCCCCCCCTGTATACCCCCCCATCACATTTATATTACACACAGGGTGTTCGGGTCCAGTGGACCCGGAAATAGTTTAAGTGTGGAAATCATAGGTTCTGTGCACCCTCATTTTCCCTTCTTCCTCTGTGTGTGTGTGTGTGTGTGTGTGTGTGTGTGTGTGTGTGTGTGTGTGTGTGTGTGTGTGTGTGTGTGTGTGTGTGTGTGTGTGTGTGTGTGTGTGTGTGTGTGTGTGGAGAGTAAAGCAGGTGAATGGGCCCTTGGTGTGAGCACCCACAGTGTGCACCCACTGTTCCAGCACAAGGTTGCAACATTGGAGCACCCATCACTATCTACACCCATATTCCCACACATTTCACCCTCTGTCTTGCGGGAACCAAGCTTGGGGATCTGACACTATAAAAAATCTCTGTCAGCGTGGTTCCAAACCACAATTGATCAAGATGGCAAAGCGATTTTCTGTTCAGACTGCCTTACAGTTGATATTTGAAGAGACAGAGGGTTTTGATGGTGATGCAGAGGAAACAGTTTCAGAAAGTGAGGATAACATTTCTGAAAATTCAGATTCTGACACTGAGTTTGAAGAGGAGGATCAGCATCAGCCAGCTCCGAAACGTAAAAGACAAATACACAATATACATAATACATAATAATATAAAACACAATATACATGCAACCAGTGCAAAAAAAACACATGCAATACACACACAGTGAGACTCTGCCCCTCATGTGTGGTATAGACTGATATACGTATAATGGCTGTGTTCAAAGGCTTTAATGTGTTGTTCAGACAGATTGAGTATGTTTCAATTTCTAATGATGTTGATAATTTCCCAGTTATGCCTGTTTTATGATGCATTTCCTTATTTTATTACATGCTAATACGAAAATAAACAAAAACGAGTGGCACCTCTATTCATAAATGTGATTAACAAAGGTAAAGGGAACAAATTTAACATGTGTTGTTTATATTACTTGCAATTGGGTTGAAGTAACCATTTGGTGAGTATTTAAAAAAAAAGTTAGATTATGTTGAATGAAAAGGCCTAAAATGCAATGGGTCCACCAGACCCAGCAGCACCACCTGTGTAACAAAAAAACGAACACCCTATGAGGGTTAAGTGTTTCAGTGAGACCACCACGGGTTTTGAATTAATCCCCGTGGTCGACTCGCTCGTTGAAACGGGGATCCGTGTGTGAGCCACGGAACATCAGTGTCATTAACTTGCATTGGAGCGAATTCCGTGGCCACATCACGGAAATCGGCGTGTTTCCGTGATGTGGCCACGGATTTCGAGTTAAGCGTCCGTAGTCATTACACGGATTCCTGTGAGACCAGGTTGGTTTCAAAACGAGTGCGCGACAGAACACTGCCAATATTCACGTGACTCAAAGCTTGCGCCTGTGTGGTCAAATCTCTGAAAAGTCAGTGCTGAAAAGTTATGGAGGTAGATTTGTGTCTTTATTATGCAATCAAAAATAATAGGTTTGAGAGCAAAACTTTCCACACTGCAATCAAAAAATAGATTTGAGAGCAAAACTATCGACACTGCAATCAAAAAAATTTTTATTGCAAGATAAATTAATGTGATAAAAAAAATATTAATGGGAATCCAAAAGTTTTGTTTGCAAACCCAAAAGTTTTGTTTGCAAATCCAAAAGTTTTGTTTGCAAATCCAAAAGTTTTGTTTGCAAATCCAAAAGTTTTGTTTGCGAATCAAAAAGCTTTGTTTGCGAATCCTAAAGTTTTGCTTGCAAATCCAAAAGCTTTGCTTGCTGTTGAGCTGAATCTCGTGGGCGGGACCTACGCCGAAAGATGTAAGACACGTCTCTATTGGCCAGTCTCGATCGGAGTGACAGCTTGGCAACATCCGAAAAGCCGCTGCCCCCCGACCGCCTCCAGAAGCAGATTGTCGGCCTGTTCGTTTGTGCCTCTCAATCCGCGGCGGCGGTCAACAACATCGCCCTGCTCTCCTCTGCCATGGTCTCCTTGTCGGCTGACAGGGAGGCCTACGGGATTTTCAGGGCACGCAAGCGCGCGCACGGGACAAGCCCATAAGGCGAAGCCTAGACGGCGTAGCCTACATGAAATAGAACTCCCTCTCTCGTTACTAACTGTGGATGTTGCCAAGCTGTCACTCCGATCGAGACTGGCCAATAGAGACGTGTCTTACATCTTTTGCCGTAGGTCCCGCCCACGAGATTCAGCTCAACAGCAAGCAAAGCTTTTGGATTCGCAAGCAAAACTTTAGGATTCGCAAGCAAAGCTTTTTGATTCGCAAACAAAATTTTTGGATTCGCAAACAAAACTTTTGGATTTGCAAACAAAACTTTTGGGTTTGCAAACAAAACTTTTGGATTACCATTAATATTTTTTTTATCACATTAATTTATCTTGCAATAAAACATTTTTTGATTGCAGTGTCGATAGTTTTGCTCTCAAATCTATTTTTTGATTGCGGTGTGGAAAGTTTTGCTCTCAAACCTATTTTTTGATTGCAGTGTGGAAAGTTTTGCTCTCAAACCTATTATTTTTGATTGCATAATAAAGACACAAATCTACCTCCATAAAAAGTCAGTTCTGAAAAAATACGTTGCAATGGCGTAAACGGACACCTTTACAAGTTTTTAAAACGAAATATTCAACCTTTCAAAACTTATTTCTCAATGTATGAACACCTGTTTGCAGAATCCCATTTACAAGGTTTCAAAACCGGGAAACAATGAAATACACTGTTAGAACAGTGCCAGATTTGAAACTCTGCAAATGCGCTGGTGAAATTGTTTGAACTTTGAAAATGTGTTGGTGAAAATGATGAAGAAGATAAAATAGAACACAAAATCATGTTTACAGATGTTTGAATTTTTGTTTGAATTTTTTTCAGGTTACAATCTCTTTTTTCAGTGTTGCAAAACCTTTTTTACAAGGTGTTGAGTTTTTCAAACCCAGACTTACAAGCCTATTTTTTCAGGTTTGAATTATGGCAGGAAACTGGCTCCATACAGATAGACCCTACTCATGTAAGGAGCAGATGGGGCAGTCGATGGCAACCATCATAGCAACCATGAGAGTCACGTGACGTTGACGCAGGCCCATTGAAAAGAAAAGGCCAAAAAAACGTATGCATGTCACATGTTTAAAGCCGTTATTGTATTTAATTAATTAAATATTAAAATAAAGATTATATATATTTATAAATATACAATTATTCAGTTATAATATTATAAGTAGGTCATAGTTTTTATTCAATTATCGTTATAACAAGATCTCTATCTGACCATTGACCTCTCAGAAATTCTATGAATGAAAATCAAATTGATGGCATGGCACTATATCCCTATTCTCGCACACACATTAATTTAATAGACAATTCTCATTGCTTCGTGGAAGTCTGGTGGTCTCTGTATATAATAAATAAAATATATATATATACTGTATATAGATATATATTTATTACAAGGTTCTTCTCAATGCTGTGGAACGCTCCTTTCACAACCATGGGCCTTCCTGACGTCCGTCTGTGAATAATTTTTTCCTTCAGGGCGAAGCAAGGCCGCTTCGCGTTGGTGTCCTGTTCGCCCTGTCGGAGCTTAGTACTTTCCCGATAATGACCTGCATAAAGTTTTTTTTTAAGTTGTTAAATAAAATAACATCGTTACATGGATACATAAGATAACATAATCAGCAAAGACTATGGTTTTATAGCCATGATTTAAACGGCATGCTGGTTTCAGCGTCCATTATTGTTATTAGTATGAGACCAGCTCGCTCCGAACCATAGTTCGGAGCGAGCTGGTCTCATACTAATAACTTGGCTCGTTGCAGGTAACTAGCGTCTAGTTGTCTGGGTTTACAGAGCCGAAAACAGAAACTGTGAGGCGTTGGTTGGTTGCAGCAATGAACTAGGCTTTATTCCTTGACAGTGGTACACTCATGAGCATCAAAGGCACTTGCTTGCTAGCTTTCAGCTGGATATTGGATTACACTACTATCACCTTGCACCGTAGACTCAGACTGATTCCCACGCTGTCATTTGTTTTCACTACCCACAACACACCTTCTACTGCGCTACACACATATTTTCCCAACAAGCCGCCAGGGGGCAACACATGATATTATATTTCTGTCGAGACCTGAAATATTCTTCGTCATAAATATAAATCAAAACATCCTTCACATTCACAGAGCGAATATGATGAAAGTAAACACAGTAAGCACTTTTCTCGCTTTTTTTTTTTTACATAAACACTTTTAATGGCATAACTATACTAAAATATCATATTTTCCACCCAGAATAAAAAGTATGTGTAGAGAATTTAACCCCCTCTACGTCTGCAGACGACACCGAAGGGTACCTTTCCCGTCAGCAACTGACGCTAAAGTGCCCTTGCCCACAGTCACCAATATGCTACAGTCACACGTAGCATATTGGTGTATGCTACGTGTGACTGTAGGCTACTGCTGGCTGTCTTGGCCAGGTCAATGGAAGAGAGTTTTAATCTCAATGATGTGTATTATTTTCAACTAACCAATAGTAGTTGTCCTGCATTTTTAAATGTCAATGCCCTTTTCAGCCTTGAATAACAGTAAAAACTACTTAATAATTGATTTGCATGCATAGTATGCCACACTTTCCATTGAACAATTACCCCTGTTACCATTAATTGACTAATTTTATAATGTAATCAAATGATCACACACTAGCTGCTTTCAGACACACGCGTAAGTCCTGATATTCTCCTGATGGGCCGTATGTGTGAACAACATATCCTGACATTTGTACCCTGAAAATCTCCTGAATACCCCTGAGGTAGTATTTTCTCTGTAGGAAATTTAAATTACCTTATGTATGAATGAGGAGTAGAAATTCGGTATTCCTCACACCACTTAAGTGGGCGTTTTGATGACGCTTCTGCATGTCATTGAGTGGCCCCCTAAATGATAATCAGCCTGTTGCCTTTTGTTCGCTGAATGGTTAAAAAATATTTAAATGTTGGCACTGCATTTAAGTGTCATTTGTGGCGAACAAATGTTATACGTTCTAAAATTATAGGCAAAATGTTATTATATTATGCCCTCAGAAATTTGTTACAATATCGACTGGGGTTTCAAACATTATTGCTATGGGTTTAATTAGAACTAGACGTTGCGCGAGCGAAAACTCTAGTCAACATCAATTATCTTTGCATTAAAAACAAGATATAGTAGCCTGTGAAATACTTTTTTGACAGTTGGTATCTATTATGAGGGAGCAGGTAGGGGCAGGCTTCTATTCTGGGGAATCTCACAACTCACAATGTTTGGCTGGCCATCAAACACCCTACGCTAGTGCCCACAACACAAAAAATAACATTATTCTTAGATCAGCGTTTTACTGAACACATGAATACATGACTCTCCGGGGATTTGTCTGACATAATCAAGGGGATGACAGTTTGGATAAAAAATAACTGCAAATGTCACCATCACATCTTAAAAATGTAGGTATAACTTTTCTCGTAATAAAACTGATTATGATTGTTAAATATTGTTACTTTGATACATTCCTGATCCAGTGACTAAGTACAGTACTGATTCCGTAATGCCCTATTTCTCGTCAAGTCAGTTTCTTTTATATAGCCCTAACTCCCAGTTACAGTCTCAAAGGGCTCAAAAGGCCTCATGACCAGGGGAGGGGAGGAGATACGTTGGGAGGAACCCAGACAGAGGCCTCCTTCCAGGCCGGAGCTGCTGTCTCCGCTAAGGCTGCTGGGAACATAAAAGTAATAATTATAATATAAGTATATGACTAACGCATCATGAATGAAAAGTGAATCATTTCTTCTGTCATTTGCTCTGTGAGTCTTGGGGTGTTCCTCGAGATGGCTTGTCTTGTACGGTCTCCTAAGCCGTCGCTCTTTTCAGATTAACGTCCCGGGCCTCAGAAGGCCATGATAGGGATAAATGGTGATGAGTGTGGCCAGATGAGCGCTGTCTCTTGGCTTAAGGGGAGCCTCCTTTGTGGTCCATTGCAGTGAATTAGCGGCCAGCACAGTTTTAATTGATGCGTCAGCGATATTTATCTGAAGATGCCTCGAGTTCACTGTGCCTCTTAGCTTGCCTTATTGTAGTCACCCCTTGAAAGGAGAACAGAGCAACCCAAAAGAGAGACAATTCTTTAGTTGCTTGATTTCAAATTAGGCACAAGCTCATGTGGATCAGGGGTTGACAGTAAGGTTTCAAAAGCAATTGCCCATCGGGCAAGTACAGGTCGTGTTCGACTTGCCTGAATGTCATGTTCACTTGCCCAAATTAAAATCAGAATTGTGAATGGGCCTCTTTTTGCGAGGCACCTGGCCTGGTTTAGGGGAACTCAAGAAACTTATCCTTAGGCTGAAGCAGAATGTTAGCTTCCACACATGTACGTGTTTAAAAAATAACTTTGTTTACTTATTGACCGAATGGTCACATCGTGCCATGAGGTGATTTCAGTCCACTGTTGCAACCTATTTAAGATATCGCCCAGTTATATGTACACATAGATGCTTCTATCTGGAATTTATGCAAATGTGCATAAAAAAAAGTCCAAGGTAGTAGCAAAGATATGTATTTTTTAACTTTCCTGTTTCTTGTATGTCTAACTGAATAATCACAATCGCGTTTATAGTAGTGATGTCGCAAATACTGAATTTTCTAAGTTCAATACTATAAGTGGAAAAATATTGATATTCTATACCCTTTTCGATATAAGGGGAAAATAAAGTAAATAGTCTATCTCCAAAACTGCAAGGGCTATAATATGTAATCTTGGTGTCAATAGAAAGATTGTTGTGCAAGGTAAATATTCAATGTGGATACTACTTAG
Source organism: Gadus morhua (assembly GCF_902167405.1). Taxonomy (NCBI): domain Eukaryota; kingdom Metazoa; phylum Chordata; class Actinopteri; order Gadiformes; family Gadidae; genus Gadus; species Gadus morhua. The sequence goes on along the minus strand of NC_044050.1, from coordinate 1,682,690 downwards.
TCAAAGTGAATATAGCTGTAACACGGCATAAGTGGAAGATTACATTTCCACATGAAATAATTATCAGTTGGTCATTATCAGTTGGTAACACTGTCATACTATGAGACACAAACAGGTATCTTACCATTGTGACACTTGACACCTCTATTTAAATTTCAGGGCAAATATAATCGAATGACACCAAGCGAAACACCCGCAAATACACATATGGCCACTAGATTGCGCTGAATAACATGTGTTCTGATTGAAGGCATTTACCTTCAATCAGGCAAGAAACCTTCTCTTTGCCATTGATTGTTAACAACGTGTTTAGTTGCAAAATTTGTCCCAGACACTGGATTATCTGTTTATGGTGGTTTTATGATTACATTTTGTGGAAAAAATCTTCATAAGATTTTATTTGCGAGTTTTAGTCCCAGCATGATATGGTTTGGACTGTTGGAATCAGTGGAGGCTCAGCTTTCATACAATATATAGTTTGTGCAGGTCCAATTTCGTGAAAAAGATCGCTATTGCTGTGCACGTGCAATTATGAAACCCAAAACCGTATTCATACATTTGCACATGACTTTAAATTAGTCGTTTGGCTTTCCTTGGTAATTTGCTTCAATCCAGAGTACTTCCGAACCACACTCCTCCATCACAACTCCGTCTTCCTTCTCTACCTAAACCGGTCATGGCGGCGCTGCACTTGAGATGCTAGCTGTGTTGGCTAAGACGTCTCTTTGTCTCTAAGAAGTTTTTCTCATATCTGGCTGTAGGTGAGTCTTTAAACTCAGAACTCTAGTGTTTAACATTGCAATTGATTGTACTAACTTTAACCCTATTGCTGCTGCGTTAGTTTTGGCTGCCGTCGTTGTCTTGTAGTAATAGGTCGTTGAGACTAGTTTCATTCACAAGGTGACAACAATAGGCTTGATTGGTGGATGGAGCTACTGCTGCCTGAGCTACCTTGTGCATTTAAAGGCTAGCTATTAGCGTCAGCTGTAGCGCCGGGGCCCCGCAAGGAAGCCCCAGGAAACAAAGACTAAGGGAGTCTCTCTGTGGGAGTCCCTCGAGGAAGACCATGGAAGCTACCCTATTGTAGCTATTTGTCGTACTTCAATCATCGTCAGGACTTCCACTCAAAGACGACGCCACCATAGATCCTCTGCTCGGCGCAGCAACCCATCCAATCTGTGCCACCCACCGACCCTTGCCTACAGTGACCTTGAAGTGATGGGAGGACTCTGGAACTGCCAATAAGCATTCAAGAAGGCAGACTCCATTTCGGCCTACGTGTCCCTCATGACCCTCTACTTCCTGGCCCTGACAGAGACTTGGATCACTCCCGAGAATTCTGCTACTCCTGCTGCCCTCTCCACGTCTACTCATTCTCACACATCCCAAGACCATCAGGGCGAGGAGGAGGGACCAGACTCCTCATCTCGCCGATATGGTCCTACCAGATCATTCCACTAGAACACTTGGCCAGATCTGCATTTGAACTCCACGCTGTCACTGTCAACCATCCTATCAAGCTCTTCATTGTGGTGATCTACCGTCCTCCAGGTCCCCTTAGTGACTTTTACGACGAGATGGATGCCCTTCTCGGCTGCTTTCCTGAAAATGGCACACCACTCGTTATCCTTGGCAACTTCAACATCCTGCCAGAGAAGTTGCACTCACCTGAATTAACCAACTTTTTCGCCACCTTTGACTTAACACTATCCCCTTCTCCTCCCACACACAGGGCCGGGAACCAACTTCACCTTATATTCACAAGGTCCTGCGGCACCTCTGCTCTCTCTGTTACCCCGCTCCCCATGTCTGACCTTCACTTTGTTGCTTTTTCTCTCCCCTTGAAGTCTTCTCCCCCCTCCTCTCTAGTCCCAACTTTGTCACCACCCGCCGTAACCTCAAATCTCTCTCTCTCTCTACATTTGCCTCAACTGTTCTGTCTTCACTGCCTTCTGTCAAACGATTCTCTCAACTATCCACCGAGGAATCCTCCGACACTCTGCTATCCTCCCTCTCCTCCTCTTTGGACTCCCCCCCCTTCAACTCCAGACCTGCGCGATCCTACCCCCCTCCCCCCTTTCCTTCTCTCTGGCATTGCTGAATCTGCCCTTTCCTTTCCTCCAAACCTTGCACGCTTGGAACTGGTGTCCCTCAAGGCTCGGTACTGTGGCCTCTTCTGTTCTCCCTCTACCAGATCCCTGGGCTCTGTAATTACATCAGACGGCTTTTCCTATCACTACCATGCTGACGACAATCGCTATTTCTCTTTCCCCTCATCTGACAAAGCCCTGATAGCAACACGCATATCTAAATGTCTGGCAGACGTCAGCACTTGGACAACTGCCCATCACCTGAGGCTTAACATTAACAAAACTGAGCTCCTCCTAATGCCAGGGAAAGACACTGGTTACTGTTAAGAACATCACTGTATCTCCTTCTCCAACTGCCAGAAACCTCGGTGTGGTACAGGACAATCAGTTATGCTGCACCGCAAACATCACTGTGGTGGCCCGATCCATTGCTGTACACAGGGAATGCATTAGCCTAGAGATTGTTAGTACTTGCACTTGGCTCTATGAACATCTTTACTGTACTGACAGCGATATATTGTATGACTTCTTATGACAAATGTACATATTGTAAGTCGCTTTGGATAAAAAAGATCTGCTAAATGCCCTAAATGTAAATGTAACCTTTAGCCAACACAGACTAGTGCTGAATCACTGCCATAGACCGCACTGTGAATGAGTGACAGGAGGCAGGGCTACGTTCGCGCTGTAGCGATGCGTGTCTTTTAACTCGCTGTCCGAGAGAAGAGAAGACTGTTCAATTGCAAATATATCTATTATATGTGATTTTGCGAAAGAAAAAGGTTTAAAAACACTTGACTAGCCTTTATATTAACAAACCCTCAAAAATCCACTTGTCCGTTCGGGCAACCAGAAATCAATCTCAACTTTTAGTTGCCCCGGGCAAGTGGGCAACCGTTAGTTTCAACCCCTGTGGATCTATGTTGAGGGTTATGAGGTCCACCTCTGACCTTATGACCCCCTGTTGCTCTGGAAGTTAATGTTGTTTTTGGCGGCCTGTTTTAATTTTAGTTTTAGTCTAGTCTTTGTCTCAAGCCGTCATTTTAGTTTTTATTAGTTTTAGTCACGTTCATACTCTTTTCAGTCTAGTCAAGTTTCAGTCAACTAAAAGTCTGAGCATTTTAGTCTTATTTTAGTTAGAAATATCCATGACTATTTTAGTCTAGTTTTAGTCAAAGCAGATTGTATTAGTCACTTTTTTGTAATGCAATTCTATTTAACTCAGTCAATATAGTATAAGTAGGCTACCTAGTAGTATTGACAAAACTAACATTTTATTTTTGCCAAACCCATTTCACAATTTAAACAAGATAATCTTATTATTATATTATTGTTACCTTATAGACACAAGAATACATCCATTCCAGACACGGAAGACACTCTGATATGAATTTACAACGTATTTATTTTACCAACCAAACATGTTCCGTCCACATTAGAACGGCGAATTCCGACACTGAAAACGATACCTTTCAAAAACGATCGCTGAGGTGGAAAAATATGAAAACGCTGGGTTTGCGTTGTAGTGTGGTCAGGGTAGACGGAGGCTTTCAGATACGATGGCGTTCGGTTGCCATGACACTGCCATGATGCTGCCACAAGCTTGCGCTCATCTAAAAAAAAATGGCAGGGGAAATGGAAATGATGATTTCTCTGTGCAATGTACTATGTATCTTCAGTTACAAGTTGTACGTTTTTATATTTACCCGGATTAGTGTGGACAGGGCCTTACATTTTCATTAACGCTAGCACCACAGCTGCGTCTTGTGAATCTAAATAATGCCGCAACGAGCCCCAGAAATAGTAAAATAAACAATTTTTCTCGACTAGTTTTGGTCAACAAAAATGAAGAGACATTTTCAAGTATTATTTTGTAAAACACATTTAGTCTCGTTTTTATTCGTCTACAATATTGCATTATGTATTTAATTATAGTTATTGTCACATGACCAGCATTTACGTTGCGTCTCGTCTCGTTTTCCTCACGTGATAAAGGTTCGTTGACGACGATATTTAGTCATAATTTTCGTTGACGAAAGCAACACTACTGGAAGTACATACCTAGAGAGGATGTATCATGGAAAATGGCTTATTCCTGGCCCTTCTCTTTTTCCTCATGTTAAACATGACTTTAGTAGAGCAAAAGATCTAAAGTGAGAGGTTGGTGTTCATTCAATTGTAGAGGTGAGTGTTGAAACCAATATCTCCAACGTGCTTTGGAGACGTTCATTTTTGAAGTTTCTGTTTGAAAACTAAGAATTAGCTGAGATAAACTTCTTCAATGTAAGACGACGTGCCCTGTCGGTTCTGGAGCGGCCGATATGTTACAGTAAAATACCGCCTCAAGCTTTTTTATTTCTGGTCCTGCCCCTGCCAAACCACGCAACAAGGCGGCCAATCAGAGCATTGCTCATTAGCATGACACCACGCCCTTAAAGGCCCACTATGCAACTTCGGGAATATCTTCGCTGTTTTCTTGGTTTTGGCACGCACATTACTCTACACAGCGCCCCCTACAGCTTCGTAGTAGATATTTCACAACACTGTCGTAACAACTCGTTGACGTCCCTTCCCCATGCACTTCTACGCGAGCCATGTGCATTTGTTTTCAAAGAAGCCGGCGAATGCGTGGAGCCATGTCCGAAGTAGATGTTCATAAAGTGTAGGCAAGGTTATACATTTTTAAAAGGGTGTATTTGCATTGCAATAAACATAAATCCATCCTTTTTTATAGTTCACCGGGAGAATTTATACCCTAGGTTATAATTGTTTTATCTTAGGTTGAACAGAACAATCAGTGTAAGAGGTTTGGCCAACATAATAATCGAAATAAACAAGAACCTGGATTCGGGGATTCAGTCTGTATCTGGGGGACAGACGAACAGCAAAACACCCATGGAAACAAAGGTGTTTATATGGTTGCAAGCAAGCTAGAAACATACAGGGCTCACAACAAAACGGTCGAGAAAACAATTTTTACAGGGCTCACGACTAAATGGTTGAGCAAACACATTTGTACAGAGACTATCAGAATCAAGAATACCACTAAGACAAAGTTCACCCAAGGGTACTTTCAATTTCAAAAGCAACACGGCCGAGTCGGCGTCTGATTTGCAGTCTTCTATTTCTTTCAGTTCACGCTATTCCTGAAAAGCTTGCCCAACGTTTACTCGTGTCTGGCCTCTCTATCGGTCAGTCTCCCTTTTCTCTTCTTCTGTTCCTCCGACATTGGGTTTCTCTGTCTCTTTTTAGTCGGCTGATCTATGATGAATATAACAATCCCTTAGTTACTTGTGTTTATATCGAGCCGGTTCCGTGTTTGGGGGTCTGTGCCGTAAAGCAATTCGTTACTGTAGTGACCCTTGCACAGAAGCATACGGCCGACATCTTTCTTTATTCTGGGTGGAAATAGTAACATAGTTACGCCATTAAATGCGTTTATGGAAACATTTTTAGCGAGAAATGTGCATTTTACTTTCATAATGTTCGCTCGGTGAATGTGAAGGATGTTCGGTTTGATAGTTATGACGAAGAGTGAACGCTCCGTTCACTTGCATGGACAGAGTCTCTGGTTGCTAAGCAACCTCAACATCTTGGCGGACTATTTCTCTCCTGATCAACACTACGAATGCTGGAAACACACCAGACACACCATGTGAAGTTATTTAACCCGATTATCGTTATTTATGAGTCCTTAGCCCAAGTGAAGGAGTTCAAGTACCTCGGGGTCTTGTTCGCGAGTGAGGGTACTATGGAGCGTGAGATTGGCCGGAGAATCAGAGCAGCGGGGGCGGTATTGCGTTCGCTTTACCGCACCGTTGTTACGAAAAGAGAGCTGAGCCGCAAGGCAAAGCTCTCGATCTACCGGTCGATCTTCGTCCCTATCCTCACCTATGGTCATGAGGGTTGGGTGATGACCGAAAGGACGAGATCGCAGGTAAAAGCGGCCGAGAGGAGTTTTCTCAGAAGGGTGGCTGGCGTCGCGGGATAGGGTGAGAAGCTCAGTCATCCGTGAGGAACTCGGATTAGAGCCGCTGCTCCTTTACTTAGAAAGGAGTCAGCTGAGGTGGTTCGGGCATCTGGCAAGGATGCCCACTGGGCGCCTCCCTTTGGAGGTGTTTCAGGCACGTCCATTGGGGAGGAGACCTCGGGGAAGACCCAGGACTAGGTGGAGAGATTATATCTCAACACTGGCCTGGGAACGCCCCGGGATCCCCCCGTCAGAGCTGGTCAATGTGGCCCGGGAAAGGGAAGTCTGGAGCCCCCTGCTTGAGCTGCTCCCCCCGCGACCCGACCCCGGATAAACGGATGACGATGAGATGAGATGAGATCGTTATTTATATCCGAGATTATTTAATCTAACCCGATCTAAACTCTATCATGCACCCAAACACGGCGGCGTTTGGGTTTCCTACCTCGGACTCTAGCGCAGCCACAGGCGCGTTGAACCATTTTTGTGACACACAATGATCAAGCGTCAGGTTAGGCGCGTTACTCGCGTTATCCAACGCGAGTAACGCGGTTGGTGTGGCCGTACCATTAGTCGATTGATCCATGATGAATGCAACAATTGCCTCGCAACTGGCTGTTTATATCTAGCCGGTGCCATGTTTGGGTGTGTGTCTGTGCCGTAAAGCATTATCGAAACTACAATCTGACTACATTTTCGAGGATACTTCCGCTGCGTCACATCCGGATTGTGTCGGTCCGAACAGATCAAGTTGCATATGCGCTTTTTCACTGGAGAGGCGACATGGGTAAATGACACACCCACCAATCGACCCAGAAATGGATGAAGAACCATCAGCATAACTCTCAACCTGCATACTTAATGTAATTTTGGCTAAAAAAGTTGCATAGTGGGCCTTTAAGAGCCTGTTATCTAGAATGTAGAAAACGAGACTCTGTAACACACACTACAGAAGCTGGTTTCAAGATAGATTTTCATATGGACCCTTGTAAAGACCCCAGGGAGCAGTTTTAAATAGCCAAGGAAAATCTTTCTTTAAATACACACACTCTGTCTTTCCCACACGCACACACACACACACACACAAACACAAATGTTTCCAATTGTGGCAACATCATACACAAATATGGTCTCACACACACATGCCTACATTTACAAAGAACACAGCCACAGCCAGCTTTGTTGTGTCTGCATGTTTGTGCAAGCATCTGTGTTTTGTGTGTGTGTGTGTGTGTGTGTGTGTGTGTGTGTGTGTGTGTGTGTGTGTGTGTGTGTGTGTGTGTGTGTGTGTGTGTGTGTGTGTGTGTGTGTGAGTGTGTGGAGGGGGGACAATTTCTATGTGTATGTGTGTAGGACCATGCGTTTGTTTGTGTGTGTGTGCCTGTTAAACAATGTGTGTGTGTGTATGCGTTCCTATTGAGCAATGTATGTGTGTGTGTGTGTGTGTGTGTGTGTGTGTGTGTTTGTGCGCGTGTGTGTGTGCCTGTTTGTGCCTGTTGAACAATGTGTGTGTGTGGGTGCCTGTAGCCAGCTGCCCTTGTTCAGTGTGACTGCTCTCCAGCTCGCCTTCCTGCCCCGGCGGAACTTGCTGGACGCTCACTGGATACTGGACACTGCGCAGTCCCAGGCGTCCATCGCAGGCATCCATCGCAGACCTTTGGTTGTGCCAGTTGGATACTGCAGAGCCGCCGCAGCATGTAGCTGTCCATCACAGCATGTGTGAGGCGATGCTAACCAGTAGACCCTGCCCGCACAGCTAGCACACAGCTAGCTCCTTTCTTCTATGGCTGGTTTTATGAGACAGGGCTGCCGGCTGCTTCACCTTCGTTTTCCTGTGATGTTGTCTCACAAATCACACTCATCCAATGTCTGATCGCAGAGGAGCTCAGATTTGGGTGAATGGGGGTCTGAGGTAGGAGGGGTAGATACCATATGCTCAACCATGTTATGGGTGTGTGTGTGTGTGTGTGTGTGTGTGTGTGTGTGTGTGTGTGTGTGTGTGTGTGTGTGTGTGTGTGTGTGTGTGTTGGTTTATGTCTGTGTGTGTGTGTGTGTGTGTGTCTGTCTGTGTGTGATGTTCTTGTCAGCCATGTAGTAAGCCGGTGAGGACATACAAACCCACATTAATCACATAAAAGTTTGCTAAATGCTACTTTTATAAAGTTAGGTAAAGATGTGCCATATGTTACCTGAGTAGACAGACGTGCTCCTCACTTCTGTCTGTGCAGCTTATTAACTCACGTATGGAGTACCTAGAGTTGTGTGTATAGAGTGATGCAATGGTGCTGATGATGAGTGCAAGAGCCTGCCTCCTCTCTCTCTCCCTCGCCTTCTCTCTCTCTCTCTCTCTCTCTCTCTCTCTCTCGCTCCCTCTCCTTCTCTCTCTCCGTCCCTCCCACTCTCTCTCTCTCCCCCTCTCTCTCTCTCTCTGCCTATGACAACAGAGACAGTAAAGAGATGGAACTCGACTATCTGGATCGCTAACCTGCTGCCTCCAGTTGGCATGGCAACCACAGAATGTCTGAATAAGCTGTATTGGCTTCATCAGCGCTCTTTTCACATATATTCATTTAATAGCTCTCTTATTTTTTTGTTCGTTTTTTGAAACACCATCATGGTTTTGGTGGTTTAATTATTTTATTCAAGCCTTTTGTTCGATCTTGAGAGATTGATTTAAGATTTCTAATTTAATATTTCAATAGATGTTTTTATTATTATTCCAAATTCAGTTTCAGGGTCACGAGATCGTCTCACAGCAGCAAGTTTTAAAGAAAAGGTTTTGGTAGTCGTCACGGTTGAATCCTGCGTTTTATTCAGTCATGAATACTGGAGTGTTTCAGTATGAGGAGGGTGGGGTGTGATCCCCCACTGTACACTGTACACTGTGCTTCAATATGAAGGGGGAGGGGGGGTTAGCTCTTCCAGTTAGCATCCCCCACTGTACACTGTGCTTCGTTATGAGGGAGGGGGGATGCTAACTTCAGCCCTTGAAGTTAGCATCATCCACCGTACACTGTGCTTCATTATGAGGTTGGGGCAGGGGGGGGATCAGCTCTTCCAGTTGGCATCCCCCCCTGTACAATGTGCTTCAATATGAAGGGGGGGGGGGGGGTTAGCTCTTCCAGTTAACTACCCAAACACTGTAGACTGTGCTTCAGTGTGGGGTCTAAATTGAGAGCTACTATTTAATTGTATTATTCCACCACCTTTTAAGAACGCGACTCCTTCAACATACTTTTATGTAGAAACATCATTCAAAAATTAAAACATTCAGCTCCATTAGTACCATATTGCTATTATTTTCTGTATTAATATTATTCATAATTCCCGAGATATTCAAGGTTATTGACCAACAATTTCCCAATTCATTCCGATTGGAAAATTCAAAAAACGCTGATTCATCCTTCATCCTCTTCAACTTAAGACATCATAACTTGGTCAAATTTTAACCATTTACCATCATCAATCAATTAAACAGATCCACACATTTGTATCTTCAGTAATATTCAAACAGAATTTAGATATCATTTACACTTTTTCCGATTCACAGATTTAGTTTCAAACCGTCATAGTTTTCAGTTGCTATCATTGTTTTCCGTTGACGCCAGATCGTGAGGACGATCATGCACATGTGACATTGGGTACACTGCAGCTCTTCTGCTTCTTGTATGAACTCATGGAGACAGGTTGGGTGGAGCACTGGACTGGTTTATTAGCTGGACTGGTTTATTTTTCCAGGAACTCTGACTCTCCTACATCAACAATAGTCTTGACCTTGTCAGGGTCTGTTCTCACCCAATCTGCACAGATAATGTGGCCCAGAGACCTAACTGAGCTCTTCAGAAGATGGCATTTCTTGGGAGCCAGCTTAAGTTTGTGAGTTTTCAGACGGGAGAACACCATCTCCAGACGTTCAAGGGCTAGCTGCTCACTGGGGGCAAAGACCATCAGGTTGTCTAAGTCAGGGGTTCTCAAACTATATGGGGCCGGGGCCCCCCCCAGAGGGCAGAAATTATTTCAAGGACCCCCTCATAACCGCAACACAAATGTAATCATATAGGCTCATGTCTATTTTTTCTGTTAGATGCTTTTGAACTCTTTTATGCTTCAATCATTCAGTGCTAATACCACAATAGTGTTAAATAAGCATTTTATTACACACACACACACACACACACACACACACACACACACACACACACACACACACACACACACAATACCCAACCCAAACAAAACCAGCAAAACATGACACGGCAACATTGCCCACTGTTGTCACAATGGACATGGGACAACGGCAGAGGACATGTTTATTTCCAAATGTCTGCAAGGATTGGTTTACAAGAGAGATAGTAAAGTGGTGCAAAACAGTTAAATTATTCACCCACGTAAACACGTTACCTACTGTTACCAATGGTCCATCGTAACAAATCGCCTGCTCGGCATGCCATGCATATATGGATGCAGCTTTGAAGGGGACAAACAACACACTTTTGGCAACGCTGTTGAACGCTGATTGGCTGTCATCACGCGTTTGCTGCCGAAAAGTTGAAATATTTCAACTCGAGCAGCATTTGACTCGCCGCAAAATACGTGAACGCGCCTGCAGCGCGGGCACGGGCGTGCTGCGCTGCAAATCAAATCTTGCAGCGCCGCAAATCAAATTTTGCTGCCGGTTTTCTCGGCAGCAAGTGGTCCGGCAGCAAACCCGCAACGCGTCTCTACATTCACTTTGAATGGGATCGTTCTGCGCGGCATCTTTTTGCATCTTTTGGTGTGAACGCAGGGCAGACTCGAGCATGCGTTGACAGGTTGACGCAATGTTAATAGAGTTACTATTGGCCGAAAATTAAAGCAGGGGGAGGGCTGAACACAATGCGCCTGTTTAATTGGCTTTTATTTAGTTATTTAGGTGCGAGATGTGAAGGTAAAGCCTGAGGGAGTTTGACCTAATGTAAAAACCGAGTGTTCATTGGTTTAACGTTACGCCGACGGGAGTAATGACGACAGGCCCAACATTTTTTCCATAAATACCGGTATGTTTATGTTGTAACAACAAGCTCTTCACGGACCCCCTGCAAACGCGCCGCGGACCCCCGGGGGTCCGGGGACCCCACTTTGAGAACCGAGGGTCTAAGTAACAGAGCAAGCTGCTGAAGTTTTCATCCCCGAAGATCGATAACATCATCCGCATGAAGGTTGCGGGACTGTTAGATAGACCTTGGGGCATCCAATTGTACTCATGGAGGCCAAAGGGGGAGGAAAAGGCTGTGTACTTCTTGTGTTTCTCATGAAGTGGTACATTGTAAAACAAGTCCATGGTGGAAAAGAAGACATTTCCTCCAAGTGCAGCAAGAGTATCTGCTTGTCGAGGCAGTGGGTGTGCATCTTTCACAGTCTTCGCATTAAGCCATCTGAAATCAGTACAAATGCGCAGACTGCCATCTTTTTCCACACCAAGACCAGTGGTGGAGCGTACTCACTGTGTGACTTCCGGATAATGCCTCTTTCCTCCATCTCATTCAATGCGGTTCTCAACTTCTCGTACTGTGTTGGTGGAACTCGGCGGTACGGTAGGCGAAACGGCCTCTCGTCCACAAGGTGTATTTTGTGGACGAAGTCCGTAGCCTCCCCGCAGTCCATCTTATCCCTTGAGAAGACCGACTCATACTTCACGACGAGCTCCAAAAGTCGATCTTTCCACTGATCAGACACCTCACAGCCATCTAAATCCAAGTCTTGTAGTCCCAAGTCGTTTAAGACCTCTTTTCTCTGCTGAGGGGACTTTGTCACCCCAGAGCCCCGTGAGACATCATGGATATTGACAGAAACCTTTCAGGTGAGGGCAGTTCCTCAACTGCGACACATGGGAAGACATCTGCAATCTTGCAGTTTCTCCTCAGAGTCACTGCCATGCTGCTAGGATTTATCAGTTTTACGGGCACCCACCTGTCAACCCCACAGAGGTGTGACAACACGGCCAACCAGTACATTTCTGGGCCTTGATCTTGACTGAGTCGGTTCGACAACAACTGTGCTCCCCACTGACAAAGGTGCAGATTCAGGCAATTTGCCCCAGACAAGGTGTTCACACAGAGGTTCAAGTGTAATACTCTGCCTTAACTTTACTGTGCCGATCTTGTCAGGCATGGGCCCCCCCCGCCACTTTTCAGAGTTGGAGAGCAGGGATAAGAACTGGCTACAGTCACCATCTGCCATGTCAACTGGTGCAGCTAGAAGTCTCCAATAGTCTTCAGACATTTTCATCAAGTGTATGAGCAGTTTGATAGCATTACTACCAACACTCATGTCGTCTGTCTGTCCAGGGATGACCAGTGTTGGGATGAGCAACTTGAAGCCATAGATAATCACCTCTAAATCATAGACTGCTTTTGGATAAACATGGTGACCTCCAGCACCAACAACAACAATGTCATCAGCAGGACTACTATTCAAATCAGGGCAGTGTTGCAAGAGACGTGCAGCAGCAGCTTCACTTATAGAACATGACATGGAACCACTATCAATCATGGCTTTCAATTGAGCTCCACCTGCAGCACAAACATCAGTGTAGAACAAGCTGTCAGATTTCTAAAGTCTGTGTGTTGATTGGAAAATTACTGTCTTTCGAGACGGTGCAAAGGAGCAAAGAGATTCATACAAAGATTCCAAGTCATCACTGTCACAGCTGGGAGACTCCCTATCATGATCCACACTGTCCTCCCTGAAGTGCGGACCCATTAGTTTTCCGGCTGCTGACGAGTGTTTGAGGCTGTGTGGCCAGGACAAGCACGACTCGAGTGGTTTGGTGAGTGACACTGAAAACAGAGCCTATGGTCACGGCAGTGAGTGAAGGCGGAGTGAGCAGTGTCACGACAGACAGAACAAGGTACGTCATGTAATCCTTCCATTCTGGGACGCCGTGGGCCAGACTGCCTGGATGGACCCGACTGAACAGGTCTCTGCAAAAGCACCTTCTCCAGCATGCTGATAAGCCGTTCAAGGGTAGCAGAGTCTGTGGCCTGTGACTGTGGCGCGCCCTGCCCCCCAGTAGGTGGTACAGGTGGTGGAGGAGCAGTCTGCTGTATGTTCATTGTTACCCTCTCCCTGGCTACCTTGCTAACAGTGGATGTCAGACCTGAATGATAAACGAAAGGTCATAGAAAGCTCAGGGGTGGGACAGTTTCTTATGAACATGCGTGTTACCTCAGTGCCAGGACTTTCTAGCGTCTTGCCATGCTCTTTCAGCCGTTCAACAGCAATGTCAATGGCACGGTGCAGCCTGAGCCAATAGTCAAATGCCCCCTCTCCTTTCTCAGGCAGAGTGGGAGGGGTGAGCATGGGGCAGAATCAAAGTGCTTTCGTAGGAGACCATAGATACGGGTCACGGGTGATGTCTATGTCACTATTTCTAGTACCAACTCGGGCGATGTCTTTAGCTTTACCTCTAAGGTGAACAAGGATCTCTTCAGCTTGTTCCTCAGGTCTCAGGTTACTTTTCTTAATATAAGTTCTCATGAGATCCTCCCACTCTCTCACAGACACAGAGTCAGAGCTCTCCCCTCTGAAGCATGGGGGATCTTTAAATTTTCTGTGGGATACAAGCTGTACATGAGAGGCGTCAAGCATGTTTGAAGAAGACATGTCAGCGTTGGTTGGCGAAGCGAATGCATTGGTTAAAGGGGTACTAACAGATGGGCTGAGCTGGGTTATAATGTTCTGTACAACCTTCTGAGTAACATGCTGAATTACATCCCCCATCTGATTGACTATCTCATTGGCAAGGGCCTCAGGGCTTGGGAGAGCAGAACTTGTGCGTTGAGGCTCATGTACCCTCATTTCCCCCCAGAACAATACCACGCCCGTTCACAGGTGTTCCAAACTGTAAGAACATAGGAGAACCCAACACTCCTCTCCCCCTGCCAACGGCACGAGGGGGGCTATACCCCTCTTGACTAACACTCAAAAAAGTAATCACAAAAGAGCACCTGAAAAAATAAATGAACAGAAAAAATCTATATGCTCTTTGACAGCTCAACAGTTAAATAAAATGTCCACCTGATTACACTCAGAGCAGCAGTAGAAAACGAATCCCCGGATCGCGCTGAAGAAGCCACCGTCCAGCAGGAGATCGACGAGTCACGGCACCAATGTGACATTGGGTACACTGCAGCTCTTCTGCACTGGAAAAAGTCTTTCATTGAACCAATTAAAAAAATGTAGGGTAATGGTTCACATCTATATTACATAACTTGAGCCAATGACAAATATATAGCTTGCCTAAAACAATATTTCCTATGTTCATAAAAACAAAATAATACAACTTGGCACCAAGTATAATTATATTCTTTGAATGAAGTTAATACATTTAAATCGTATGTTAAATCCTAAACAAAAAAATATTGATTCACTCCAACAATTGTTTCTCATTTAAGAAATATCTATCAGAAATAATTTGTTTTATCCAATCAAAAAGATTAAAATTTCATCAAACAATTGTTTCTCATTTAAACATGAACATTTTTAAACATAACATCTTTTTGTATACAATATATATTAACAATCTAAATGGCAGAGTTAGGCCTACTCCCGACCTCCCTCCAGACACAGACAGGCTGTGCTAGCTCACAGAACCAGTGAGTCATCGTCACTCTGGTCAAGGCTCTCAACTGCTCTCAAGGTTCAGCTGTAGGTGCTACCTTGAATGAATAAGCAGCTGATGTTCCAAAAAGCTTCAAAACATGATCAGGCAGCTGGTGCTCAAAGCAAGCATCACCTGACAGCTTTAATCCATATCGGATGTATAGGATGGAGTTTAAGGTCTGCAAGGACATCCGGTTCCTGAGTTTGCTTTTTACCACGAGGACTGAGCTGCCTGTAAATGCGTTGAGACGGGGGAGGGGCCGCGCAGGCACCCGGTGCTCATTGTGAAGAGGTAATAGCGATAGTGCTTTCACCTCAAAAAGTCGCCAAAAGTCACCAATAGCAGCTGAAAAAGGAGCTAGATTTGTCGCTTGTCGCTGTTTTGAAAAAAAGTCGCCAAAGGGGTCTGAAAAGTAGCTAAATATAGCGAAAAAAATCGCTAAGTTGGCAACACTGCGGTTTGGTCCAGTAGTCGTAAGCGTCTTTGTATTTAATGCGCAGGCGCAGGCTTGTACGTAACCTTGAAATTGTACATTTGTCTAAACAAATATTTCTAAATTGAGCTCCTAATCAAATATAACAGTGTTTTAGGATGAAAACAAAAAATGTTTATTTGGATTGAATGACAAAATTATTAATCAGTTGAATACACAACCTTAAAATTTTACATTTGTCAAAATGGATATTTCTTAATTGAGCTCCTAATTAAAAATATCTATATTTCAAAGTATTTTGAAATAAAAAAAAGTTATTTTAAAAGTAAAACAAAAAATGTTTATTTGAATTGAATTACAAAATAATAATCAGATGAAGTACGGCTTAAAAACCTTTTTCCAGTGTGCTTCTTGTATGAACTCACGGAGACAGGTTGGGTGGAGCACTGGACTGGTTTATTAGCTGCAACATGGGACAACACACAACCAGTGTTCACATATATATCTTTTCAGCCGTAGTCCGTTCAAACACAACGTAAGCTTGGTTGCTTCTGAACTTTCAAACACCAACTTCAAATAATCGTATAGTGGTGTTTACAAACAAAAAGCATTAAGTGATCGTATAGTGGGATTTACAAACAAAAAACATTAAGTGAACTTATCTGCAACATGGGACAACACACAACCAGTGTTCACATATATACTGTATCTATTCAGCCGTAGTCCGTTCAAACTATAAAAGAGGAGCCCCGCATTAGCGCGCACATGTCACATACACCTTGTGCTCAAGAACTCTTCAAACACGCAAACCAACAAAACGCCTTACAGCATGTAACATTAGGGGCCCTATTTTAACGGTCTGAAACGCAAGTGGGAAGCGCAAAGCGCAAGTAGCTCTGTGGGCGGTTCTACGGCGCTATCGCTATTTTACAGGCGGATAAATGACACTTGCACCACGGCGCAAGTGTCAAAAGGGTTGGTCTGAAGCAGCCTAATTACCCGTAGGTGTGGTTTGGGCGTAACGTGCAATGAACCAATCAGAGCGTTTTCTCGCATCCCCTTTAAGAGCGATTGGCGCTTGTTCCATGGCGGATTGCTATTATGATGGCGGATTTGCCAGGCGCACGCCAAGAAAGGTTCAGAGGAGTGAGAAAATAATTTATTTTTCGGCTAAATCTCCTTCCAATCTTTGCAACTTTTCATTTTTCGTTTTGTATTATTTTTTTTCATTTACGCCTACGAACATTTGGACAAGTCGAATAAAAAATGTCTCAAGGACATTCTGATGTTTTGGGCTCACTTTCTCTGAATCACAAGGTTATGAATGCATGGTAATAATTGTACAATGTAGCTAAACAATAGAGCGGAGATGTCATTAGTTTGCGTACCTCACTATATACGATGCAGCTCCTCTGACAGATGAGCTCTCCTCTCCCGTGCTGCTGCTGGGGCATTTGGACGTAATGGCATCGGCACATGCAGTTCAGCATCACGTCTCCTTAAGTCCTCTAATCTATCCTCATTAATGTCATCGACACATCCATGATTCATGGCAATGATGTGTAAAAAACAACATGCCACAAAGAATGCTGCGACTTTTTGAGGACCATACTGTAAAGTACCACCTGACCTATCCAAACACCTGAAGCGCATTTTCAGTATTCCGAATGTACTTTCAATTACACTGTGTGTTTGTGTGTGTTTCCTGTAGAATACAATTTTGCGCACTGTTGCTGGCATAAGAAATGGGGTCATGAGCCATGTCTTCAACGGATAGCCGTTGTCCCCTAACAGCCACCCATCCAAGGGAGGATTCCCCTCGAATATGGCAGGAATGGTTGAGTTTGCCAATATGAAAGAGTCATGGCTTGAGCCAGGGTAATTAGCAAAGACATGATTTATTCTACAATTAGCATCGGAAATGACTTGGATATTAATCGAATGAGTTCCCTACCGGTTTATGTATATGAGTGCGTTTACTGATTGTGCACGTAGCTGCACATGGGTGCAGTCTATAGCACCAAGGACGCCAGGGAACCCATACTTGGTCCAAAACTCCTGCTTTGTTCTTTCCTGGCTGTCAGGTGTAACAGGGAATTTGATGTATTCCCCAGCATGTCGGACTAGACCTGACGTAACTGCATGTTTAGCCGAACTTATTGCCGATTGTGAAATGCGTCCAATAGAAGGGGATGCTGGAACGACTCAGATGCATAGAAATGCAGTGCCGCTGTAACTTTCACTGCAACGGGGAGGGCATAGGGACAGCGTGCATCAGTCCCCAGCTCATCTGCCAGGAGATGGCAGATATCTGTGACAGCCTGACGGGTCAGGCGTAGCTTACGCCTGCATTCCTCCTCACTCAGGGAGAGATAGGTGTGTCTGGGCCGGTAGACCCTCTCCCCCCGGCGTCTGATCCTCGGTCCCAAGACGTATTCCATTTCACTGTGCAATAGAAAAATTATGAGCAACCTCAACTTAACTGGTAAGTTGCAGAGTAAGGTTTTAAATGGACTTACAGAAGGTGATTGCGCAGTCTTCAGAATTTATTTCGCAGTCTTCAGAATTGTGGTTCCTGATTCTTGACGGACAACCCACTTTGACAGGTGTCCTTATATAGCCTACATATATCTCTTGCCACTATTGGTCAACCAGGTTAATTTGATCCGTCATTACGCCTCTCCTGGAACCGTCACATTATCGTGGTGGAGAGGTTTGCGTGTCCCTGTGAACCTGAGAGCTGTGTTGTCTGGAGCCTTGTGCTCCTGGTAGGGTCTCTCATGGCAGAGTGGTCTCAGGTGAGGGGCCAGACTAAGAATGGTTCAAAAAACTCCAATGAATAACGGAAATAGAGGAGATGTGACCCGGCCCGGAGGAAGCCCGGGGCCCCCGTCTGGAGCCAGGCCCAGACGGAGGGCTCGATGGCGAGCGCTTGGTGGCCGGGTTTGCCACGGAGCCCGGTCGGGCACAGCCCGAACAAACTACGTGGCACCCCCCCCTCTCTTCATCCCATGGGCCCACCACCTGTGGGAAGACCCGTTGGGGTCGGGTGCGCAGCCACATGGGTGGCAGCGAAGGTCAGGGGTCTCGACGGACCAGACCCGGGCGGCAGAAGCTGGCTCTGGGGACGTGGAACGTCACCTCGCTGTGGGGAAAGGAACCGGAGCTTGTGAGGGAGGTGGAGCGCTATCAGTTAGATCTGGTGGGGCTTACCTCCACGCACAGTCTCAGCTCTGCTACCGTACTCCTGGATAAGGGTTGGACTCTATTCTTCTCCGGAGTTGCCGAGGGCGTGAGGCGCCGGGCGGGTGTGGGGATACTCATAAATCCCCGGCTGAGCGCCGCGGTGTTGGAGTTTACCCCGGTAGACGAGAGGGTCGCCTCCCTGCGCCTAAGGGTTGTAGGGGGGAAAACTCTGACTGTTGTTTGTGCGTATGCACCAAACAGCAGCTCAGAGTACTCGGCCTTCTTGGAGACCCTGAATGGAGTCCTGTATGGGGCTCCAGTAGGGGACTCCGTAGTTCTGCTGGGAGACTTCAACGCCCACGTGGGCAACGATGCAGACACCTGGAGAGGCGTGGTGGGGAGGAACGGCCTCCCTGATCTAAACCCGAGCGGTCGTTTGTTATTGGACTTCTGTGCTAGTCATGGATTATCCATAACAAACACCATGTTCGAACATAAGGGTGCTCATAAGTGTACCTGGTACCAGAGTACCCTAGGCCGAAGATCGATGATCGATTTCGTGATCGTGTCATCTGATCTGAGGCCGCATGTTTTGGACACTCGGGTAAAGAGAGGGGCGGAACTGTCAACCGACCACCATCTGGTTGTGAGTTGGATCAGGGAATGGGGGAAATTTCCGGATAGACCTGGTAAGCCCAAACGAGTAGTGCGGGTGAACTGGGAACGTCTGGAGGAGGCCCCCGTCCTAGGTATCTTCAACTCACACCTCCAGCGGAGCTTTTCTGGCATTCCTGTGGAGGTTGGGGGCATTGAGCCGGAGTGGGCGGTGTTCAAAGCCTCCATTGCTGAAGCTGCGGTGGCTAGCTGTGGCCTCAGGGTCTTAGGCTCCTCAAGGGGCGGTAACCCTCGGACACCGTGGTGGACACCGGTGGTCAGGGAAGCCGTCCGACTGAAGAAGGAGGCCTTCCGGGATATGATATCCTGGAGGACTCCTGACTCGGTTGCAGGGTACCGACAGGCTCGAAGGGCTGCAGCGGCTGCCGTGTCGGAGGCTAAGCAGCGGGTGTGGGAGAAGTTCGGAGAGGCCATGGAGAAGGACTTTCGGTCGGCACCAAAGTGTTTCTGGAAGACTATCCGGCACCTCAGGAGGGGGAAACGGGGAACCATCCAAGCTGTGTACAGTAAGGATGGGACTCTGTTGACCTCAACTGAGGAGGTCGTCGGACGTTGGAAGGACACTTTGAGGAACTCCTGAATCCGAATAACACGCCCTCTATGTTGGAGGCAGAGCTCGAGGTTGATGGTGTTTCGTCGTCAATTTCCCTGGTGGAGGTCACTGAGGTAGTCAAACATCTCCGCAGTGGCAAAGCCCCAGGGATTGATGAGATCCAGCCAGAAATGCTAAAGGCTCTGGGTGTTGAGGGGCTGTCATGGTTGACACGCCTATTCAACATCGCGTGGGAGTCGGGTACAGTGCCAAAGGAGTGGCAAACCGGGGTGGTGGTTCCCCTGTTCAAAAAGGGGGACCAGAGAGTGTGTGCCAATTACCGGGGTATCACACTTCTCAGCCTCCCTGGTAAAGTCTACTCCAAGGTGCTGGAAAGGAGGGTTCGGCCGATCGTCGAACCTCAGATTGAAGAGGAACAATGCGGTTTTCGCCCCGGTCGTGGAACTACGGACCAGCTCTTCACTCTCGCAAGGATCCTGGAGGGGGCCTGGGAGTATGCCCATCCGGTCTACATGTGTTTTGTGGATCTGGAGAAGGCGTATGACCGGGTCCCCCGGGAGAAACTGTGGGAGGTGCTGCGGGAGTATGGGGTAAGGGGGTCTATCCTCAGGGCCATCCAATCTTTGTACTCCCAAAGCATGAGCTGTGTTCGTGTTCTCGGCAGCCAGTCAGTTTCGTTCTCAGTGGGTGCTGGTCTCCGCCAGGGCTGCGCCTTGTCACCAATCCTGTTTGTGATATACATGGACAGGATATCGAGGCGTAGTCGTGGTGGGGAGGGGTTGCAGTTCGGTGGTCTGAGGATCTCGTCACTGCTTTTTGCAGATGATGTGGTCCTCATTGGATCATCGGCCTGTGACCTTCAGCACTCACTGGATCGGCTGGCGGCCGAGTGTCAAGCGGCTGGGATGAGGATCAGCACCGCTAAATCTGAGGCCATGACTCTTAGCAGGAAACCGGTGGATTGCTTACTCCGGGTAGGAAATGAGTCCTTAGCCCAAGTGAAGGAGTTCAAGTACCTCGGGGTCTTGTTCGCGAGTGAGGGTACTATGGAGCGTGAGATTGGCCGGAGAATTGGAGCAGTGGGGGCGGTATTGCGTTCGCTTTACCGCACCGTTGTAACGAAAAGAGAGCTGAGCCGCAAGGCAAAGCTCTCGATCTACCGGTCGATCTTCGTTCCTATCCTCACCTATGGTCATGAGGGCTGGGTGTTGACCGAAAGGACGAGATCGCGGGTACAAGCGGCCGAAATGAGTTTTCTCAGAAGGGTGGCTGGCGTCTCCCTTAGGGATAGGGTGAGAAGCTCAGCCATCCGTGAGGAACTCGGATTAGAGCCGCTACTCCTTTACTTAGAAAGGAGTCACCTGAGGTGGTTCGGGCATCTGGTAAGGATGCCCACTGGGCGCCTTCCTTGGGAGGTGTTTCAGGCACGTCCAGTGGGGAGGAGACCTCGGGGAAGACCCAGGACTAGGTGGAGAGATTATATCTCAACACTGGCCTGGGAACGCCTCGGGATCCCCCCGTCAGAGCTGGTCAATGTGGCCCGGGAAAGGGAAGTCTGGGGCCCCCTGCTTGAGCTGCTCCCCCCGCGACCCGACCCCGGATAAGAGGATGAGGATGAGGATGAGGCATTACGCCTGCTACAATTCGCGTGAATAATTTGGGTAAATGTGTACGCTAGATTTATGCCTATTTATTTTATCTTTATGGACACCACAATGATTTTCCTTGTGTGGTAATATTTTATTTTCCTTGTAATTATGTATGGTTTGCAAAAATGGGAACTGCTGTCCGTGTAGATGAGAGAAGCAAAGTGTATGCGCGAGGTGTATGCATCGCATGCGCATGTATGCATGCGCCCTTAAAATAGCATCTGAACAACGCGCCACTGACTTTAAACCAGGTCTTTCCTGGTCTGTGGCGCAGTTGTATTCAGAAACGGCAAAATATCGTTTGCGCCAGAACACGCCTCCTCCTTTCGCCGAACCGCCCCTTGGGGCGCAAGATCATTCCCTAATTTACCGGCGAGTGGCGGTGGTGGGAAAAGAACGCTCTGCGCCAGTTGTAAACTAGCAACGACACATGCGCCAGTGACTAAGTCACTTGCGCCGGATGCAAGATAGGGCCCTATATGTTACATGTTATGCTATATTTTAAACATCGTACTTTACATGGTTTGCATTTATAGGTGAACTTATGTACAAGCAGACAGAACGGCGACTTACCACAACATAAGCTTGGTTGCTTCTGAACTTTCAAACACAAACTTCCGCCGTGGACTTTCAGAATAAAGACGAGAGACGTTTTCTCTCCAAATTTAGACTTTTACTTTTCTTTTTCTTTTTTTTCTTATGTAGTACTTTGAGATTGTTTGCTCAATATAAAGTGCATTACAAATAAAATTCATTATTATTATTATTATTACTACTACTTCAGCTACTACTACTACTTCAGCTACTATCTACTACTTCAGCTGCTACTACTACTTCAGCTACTACCTACTACTTCAGCGACAACTACTGCTTCATCTACTGCCTACTACTTCAGCTACTGCTGCTACTACTTCAACTACTACCTAATACTTCAGCTACTATTTCTACATCAGCTACTACTACTACTTCAGCTGCTACCTACTACTCCAGCCACTACTACTACTTCAGCTACTACCTACTACTTTATCTACTACTTTTACTTCAGCTACTACTTCTACTTCAGCTAATACCTACTCCTTCAGATACTACTACTACTTCAGCTATTACCTAAACACATTGCACTTGATCTTTTGTTTTGGATGATGTTGTTCCACTTCCATTCTTGGCCCATCATAATTCTTATTCATTTACATGCTTTCAATTGTTCTTCTTCGAAGAACATCGGCAGAATGGGATTCATAGAGTCTTAATGACTTAATGGTAGTGCTGTCAAGCGATTAATTAATATTTAAACCTTGCTTGCCCCAACAAGTTTGTGCGTACTTGTTGTTTTGTTTCCGGTGTAGCTAGATCCGGTATGGTGCTTTAGTTTTTCTAACGTGACTAGTTGTTTCTAGACAGCAGGTGAAAAAACTATAACGTTTGTCAAGCCAAAAGAGCGTTAATCGAGCGATAAAAAAATGAATGCGTTAAAATTGGTTTAAGTTAACGCCTTTAATACCGCGTTAAACTGACAGCACTACTTAATGGCAATTGTATTTGTTTTAGCCGGTCATGGGACATTAATTATTTTAATTTGATAGTGATTTAATTTTCTTAGTGAGCCATGGCTTATTGCTGCCATATATTTCTTTGGTTCGAGACGCAAATCCCATTATAAACAAACAAGTTATTATGTGAGGTTGCAATGTGAACCTATGAACTAACCTGCTGATAAGTTTGTTCTGTTTTGATGCCAACTATAGCAGTGAATCTGTAGGGGACTATAAAGACTAAAGCATTCCGTGCCTTCTCTGTATACAACGAAGATAGCTAGGATAAGATGCTACACGATGCTCAGTACTATTTTTCAGTGCCAAACATAGAGATTTTTTTTCAAGAGTAAGGGAGGAGGGGGTAAGAAGGGAGGCATCCATAATAACTAAAGGCCTATTGCAGCTGCGCCTTGCAGCGTTAATTTTGTCAGCTATTTTAGATTTAGTCTTAAGCTGTGTTCGAAATCGCTCCCTATCACGGATATAGTGCACTATATAGGGAGCTCGCCATTTTGTAGTGGTGTTCGAATTCTCAGTGGTTAATTTCATGCACTATATAGTGCACTTAAAATACCCAAAATTTGGGTGTAAATACGATGTACCCTACATGTTACTCACGTATACCAAAATGCAATGCGGCCGTGTTTTTCCGGAGGAGAAGAAGAAGCTGAATAACCGCGAAAACGAATACATTTAATGATGGAGTCTCCGGCTTTCGTTTAGAAACGTCAATTTATTTGGGATTTAACATACAATATTTAACATTCAAAATTAATTAAGAAAAACTTGAACAAGGAAATGTAACATTCAACATCAATACAACCTCCAGATTTCCTCGTGTGTGCCCGGTTTGTTTACATGATGTGGGCGCATCTGTCTACGTCACACAAATACCTGGCACATTTACTGACGCAAATGACGTTTAGAAATGTTCAGCGTAGTGTCCGAATTCTCGTTATTTCGTTCCCTATATAGTGGACTATATCATGAACACTATATAGGGAATAGTGAGTGAGTGTAAAGGGAAGGATTTCGAACACAGCTCCAGCCTTAGGCTGAATCCGAATACTCATGCTTGACTGCTATATAGTATGCATTTTGTAGTACGCCACAAATATAGCGCGTCCGAATGCTCAGTACGCATTGTGTAGTACGGAAAACGTTTCCGAATGCGTACTACCGCCACAGTAAACACGGAGTTCACTACGCTATCCCACAATGCAACCGGAGACTGGTAACGAACAAAGAAGAGATGGCTGACCCGACACCACCGGAAAGACGTTGTAGAAAGCAGCAAAAAAAAGGGACAATAAAAAGAGTAAAAAAGTAAAGTAAGTAATTAAGTAAAAAGAGAAATTTTTAATTCAATAGCAACGATGACAAGACGGAAAACAGGTAACTTATCAAGGTAATTTTGCCGGCATCTGAGGGGAGATACCTCATCTCCAAACACAGGGGCGGACTGGGACAAAAAATCGGCCCGGGCATTTTGAACCAGACCGGCCCACTAAATTCGATAACACACCTTTTCAGTCTTTTTGGTCTCTCGAATGTCTACACCAACCAGGCTTTTAGCTAGCAGGGCGTCTGCCCTATAGTCTACTAAAAAATAAGAAGAAATGGGACGCCCTACTTTTAGGCAGGACGGCCTAAAGACGCCCTATTTTTCTCCAGTTTTACCTGTTAACTTCGCTGAATGTGATCAAAATTCACCGTTTCAGTCGCTTCAGTGCTTAGCGAAGTCTAGAATCATACATATGCCCTGCCAATTAGAAAATAGCATTGCTGTATTCCCGCTACAACAACGTTACATCATGATTCCAACGAAACATTGATTCACGGGCTCGCAGAAGCTACAGAAGACAGCTGTCTCACCGCACGTCACTGAACCTACTACTTTATGAGTTCAACAAGAGTTTGTGTGTTAAGGTGGTGGTCTTAATTAATCTAAATTCAATACAATACAATATACATCATACACTTTAAAGTTGTGTAGAAAGTTGTTTCTTTTTGTTAAAGTTGTTACTTGAATTTTGTACCTTGTTACCTAGTTTCAGTTACACTCACTGTTATTATGCATTAAATTACTAAACATATAAATAAATCAGTGTAATTGCAATATTACCTAAAAACGATCAAGTGCTGTACAAAAAATCCTAGCTAAAAGCCTGACTCCAACTGTGCAACTATTTTCCACATACCTCTTAAGCCATGCAATGAGTTAATAGCAATCAGTGAGAGTGGACGCATTATACACTTCCAAAAGGTGTTATTTATTAACAAAAAAAGTATACACCACGTCCATCACAGTAATGGGTAGAGTTCATCCGACTGGGTTACTGTGTACCTGCGTTTAATAGAAGAGAAAGACAAAAAATAGAAGACAAAGACAAAGAATAGAAAAGAGAATAAATGATGGATCAGATGTTACTCTACTGTATCAAGAGTAGTACCCACTAAATTGTGAACTGAATTCATTTTTTGTGGTGGAGGTGGTGTGGTTCCCGCCGCATCTTGCAGCACTTCGCACGCCAGTGCTACCACTGTTTTCACGTCTTCATAAATTAACATCATAACATCATCATACAGTACACCATGGCACATAAATGACACCACCCTATCCTGGGCGGTGGGCTGTCGGACTAATGACTTTCTTGTTGTCGGAGTGTAGGGCTATCATAATTCGGTATCTGGACCGCGCACCAATGGGCTAACCGGCTAGCCCACCACTCAAACACACAACATTAGAGTGTAGGCTAACGGCTGGCTGTTTCAGAGTAGAGTAGGCTGAGGGCTAGCAACAGCTACAGACTTGTCTTGTATTTACAATGCAAACGAACTTGGCCAAAGAACATAGGTCCTAAGTCAAACATATTTTAGAGACGTTTTAATTCATGATCAGTAAGCTTACCGTAGGTCGTTGTATCGTATCGCCACCAGCATCACTGGGCCTCATGGGTTGAGCGCATGCGTAGAACTGGGTGCCGCGTTGCGTGTATGTATGCAAATCCAAATTCTCTACCTCAATCCGCACAGTTGAGAACACTTTGGCTGTGTAAGAACCAATTTAGAGGTGTTTATTAATAAGGTGGAGATCTTTTCTTACTTTGGACTTCCGAAGTCTGTAAAACACATATTAGAAGACACTTAAAAAAAAATCGAAAAATAGTCACCATGAGTGGGAAGACCGATTGCGAGTAGCAGTATAAAAGTCAGTCAGTCAGTCAGTCAGTCAGTCAGTCAGATAGATTAAGATAGGTATAGCTCTTGGGGAAAATTATGCTTGTGCCGCTGTGTTAATCATTTCGGCTGATGCGATGATGGGCCGTTACATGATAGTGATGGGCCGGTGGAATTATATTTTCGGCCATCGGCCCACCGGGGATGTCTCCGGTATTCCCGATGGCCAGTCCGCCCCTGTCCAAACATCCGGTGGAGTTTCGGCGGTGTTCGGAAGCGTTCAGAGGCGTTCTACGCATAGCTCTAGACCGTACTACGCAGTCAAGTGTAGTACGGTCAAGTAGTAGACACTGAACAGAAATAGTATGTAAGTATTCAGATTCAGCCTTACTCTTTAGACGAAAATGCTTACATTTTAGTCATTGTTTTCCTTCGTACTTTTAGTCTAGTTTTAGTCGACTAAAAGTCATTACTTTTAGTCAAAATGTTTTCTTTTTTTTAACTAATTCAATTAGTCTAACCCCTGATATATGGACACCTGCTAAGTAGTTCCATTCAAATAGAGTACTAAAGTGAAAACGTCGCGTTGTCCTGGCAACCGGATTTTCTGTTCTAAACAACCGAACGAGAGATGGCTTTTTCCATTGCTTCCATGTGTTGTTTCTTTAAAAATGAAAATAAATCAATTTCAAGAGGCGAAAATCACTACCAATCGAAACATGTCGAGGCGTTCATGTATTCCCCTCGGGTATTAAAAGGAAAAGTTTGTAAACATTAGTTTAGTTTTAGGTTTTTTTATATGAAGACAATCTATTCTCAATACTACTTACATCATTGGTAAAGCAAACTCGCAAATCAATTTGCAAAAAAAATCATTCCCTTTCTATAAAAGGTTTGTGTGGCATAGGACCTTGTTAATTTGGTTTGTGCAGAACCGAAAATCCGTTGCTATGGAAACGTGACGTCGCACTTTAGTACCATATTGGGTATCTGTTAAGTGTAGTACTATTGTACGCCCTTACTCATCCTGTCCATTCGAGGGCAGTGTTGACTTAACCCCTGTGTTACCTGACACTTCCCGTTCCGGTGTCTGAGTTGTTACATGTGACGATGTCGAGGAGAGTAAAGGTAAAATGTGTCTGATGAGAGTTCGATTACATCTCCACCGCAACGCACTACCCTCATCAGTATCACTTTATTTTGATAGTCTACTGTTTACACTCAACAAGCTATCAGTAGATAGATATGCAGTTGCATGTCAACAGTGAATGAGTTCACACTAACCTTAACCCTAACTTCGCTGTTAGGGGCCACTCAAAAGTACAGATGCTGATGAGATGACACGCGGATACGCAACGTGAGCTGGATCACGTAGTCCTTTCGCGACCCATCTTTCTTTATAGGTCCATGCCCTTCTTCCCCACAACAATCATTTTAAACAATGGCGGCAAGCGGTTCACGAGTGGGGTAACGTCGGTGCGATAGTGAAGCCGAGTGTTTACTTGAAAGTTGGGCCGACGACATATTTTAAGTCGCAGCTGGACACCGCGCTTGGTGATGACGTATTTATCGTATTACGACGTGATGACGTATGTATGAAGGAGCAATCGTGCCCAGGCCGAGGCCTTTGGGAGAAGTGTGACCACGGGCCAGTGGGGGGAGTGGGGAGGGGGGGTATCGTGCTGAATCTTCCTGCAGCACGGAACGGGCAAACTTGCCTAGTGTGAAACTTGCCTAGGGTTAGGGTTAGGGCTAACCCAAACAGTGAAAGAGTTGACATACGGTTGAATGTCAACTCATTCACTGATGACACATATCTACTGATATATCTACTGATAGCTTGTTGAGTGTCGAAATGCAACTGCATATCTACTGATAGCTTGTTGAGTGTCAACTGATAGCTATCTTTGTGTAAAAAACATTTCCACCCTCCTACGCCTGCTCCTCCGACAAAGGCTTTAATTTCATCTTCTGTTACTGTCACTCTCAACTTCTGTGCCAAAGTGACTAAGCCCTACACAAATAAAGGGTCCATTGGCTGATTCAAATCAGATCCTTGCCAACATTGTGATGCTGCAGCGGGGACAGAGGGGCAGCATCCTCCTCACACATTCACTAATGTTATGTTGTCATTGAGTGTCCGCCTGCTAAGGCAACCTCTAGACAAATACAGAGGAAAGAGAGCTCCGTCACGACGAGGATGGTAGGCTGGACCATCCTGGAGCCCTGAGGATGGTCAGCCTGTAGGTGAGGCTGGAGCCCTCAGGATGGTCAGCCTGTAGGTGAGGCTGGAGCCCTCAGGATGCACAGCCTGTAGGTGTGACCATGGGAGCCCTCAGGATGGTCCAGCCTGGGTCTTCAGATCTTCATACTAGACTTGGAGTGGTATGGATTGTCAACCTGTAGGTGATGATTGGAGCCCTGGGTCTTCAGAGCTTCATATCTGAGGCGGTGGTTCATTACCTCACAACACAGATGTCTGTTTAGTTTCCTTTTTTCTGTAATTCTGTAATGTGTTTTTTAATACATCTGGTGTTTATATCTTTGAGACTTAAGTGTATTTCAGTATACGATTAAACGTATGTTATCATCAGGAAAAAGTTG
The DNA here is from genome assembly GCF_902167405.1 of Gadus morhua. Lineage (NCBI taxonomy): Eukaryota > Metazoa > Chordata > Actinopteri > Gadiformes > Gadidae > Gadus > Gadus morhua. The sequence continues at coordinate 1,654,171 of NC_044050.1, read as the reverse complement.
AATGAATAATTTGGATAAACGAATGATGCAAGGATATGTCAGACTAAACTAAAAGTGATTCTCCTCAAAATGCAAAAGAGCGATGAATCAGTGCTGATGTGAGGCACTAGCAGCAGCGGGAGAGTCCATTCCTTGGACAGCTGATCCCGCACAGAGACCCCTGGAGAACACTGGGGAATCTATGGAGACAAATCACTGGGGAACCTATGCTCAATGAATTACACTATTGTATGTTCACATTATATGCGACAGACTGCTCATGCCAGGCTCATGACATGCCTATATGAGAAATAAATGTTAGAAAAAATCATGCAACCTTACAACATTATCTGCGCAGGCTTTGAAAATTGACAAGAACAACGCTTAAATGGAAGAAATAGGATGATCATGCAGATAATATGATGAATATTTTTTTTTTTTTGTGATTTTGTTTTATATATATTCAAGTCAAGTTAAAGGGACTCTCACCTTTGTTGCATTTGAGAATTACAGCACATTCAAATCATCCCGCCTTCCTCCAATGCCCCACCCCCTAAGCGTTAATTTTTAGAGTACAAAACTAAGCGTTATTTTTTAGTGTACAAAAGTTCTAGACTCCCATGGGTTGTGTTTAGACTCCCATGGGTTGTGTTTAGACTCCCAGGGGTCATAATATCTACCAGGGGTCTAGTAAACAAGAAATTTAGCAGGTGGCTCCCTGTAATTTTATGGGCTTCGTGTGATACCGTTTTGAGGCCCCATGTTGAAGGACAGTGGTATAAGAAAGGTGTATGAGCATTACAAACAGAGTAGCGGGACAACGTAGCGTCTGAGGCCGAAATGGGTCCCCTAATCGGACTGAATGGTGCGGTTGTTTGCTAACGGTCTGGAGATCTTCCTGGAGCTCCAGATTAGCGGGACAACGTCGCGTCTGAGTCCGAAATGGGTCCCCTAATCGGACTGAGTTTGGCGGTTGGTTGCCAACGGTCTGGAGGTCTTCCTGGAGCTCCAGAGTAGCGGGACAACGTCGCGTCTGAGTCCGAAATGGGTCCCGTAATCGGACTGAGTGTGGCGGTTGGTTGCCAACGGTCTGGAGGTCTTCCTGGAGCTCCAGAGTAGTGGGACAACGTCGCGTCTGAGTCCGAAATGGGTCCCGTAATCGGACTGATTGGTGCGGTTGGGTGCCAACGGTCTGGAGGTCTTCCTGGAGCTAGCGGGACAACTTCGCGTCTGAGTCCGAAACGGGTCCCGTAATCGGACTGAGTGGTGCGGTTGGGTGCCAACGGTCTGTAGGTCTTCCTGGAGCTCCAGAGTAGCGGGACAACTTCGCGTCTGAGTCCGAAACGGGTCCCCCAATCGGACTGAGTGGTGCGGTTGGTTGCCAACGGTCTGGAGGTCCTGAGAATCATCCAGGGGAGCGGGACCACTTGGCTTCTGAGGCCGAATCGGGTCCCCTTGTCGGACTGAATGGTGCAGTTGGTGGCCAACAGTCTGGAGGTCTTCCTGAGGCTCCAGAGGAGGGTAACTCTGTGAGTCCGACCGAGTCCGAGATGAGTCCCCTAATCGGACTGAATGGTGCAGTTGGTGGCCAACAGTCTGGAGGTCTTCCTGAGGCTCCAGAGGAGGGTAACTCTGTGAGTCTGAGTCCGAGATGAGTCCCCTAATCGGACTGAATGGTGCAGTTTCAGTACGCCGTGGACCACTTTGGTCTGCCATCGTCAGTCGCTACGGTCGCTACTCGCTACTGTCTGCCGTGGAATCAAAACAAACCCTCTAGTTGAGGACGCGCCTTGATGACGCAGGCCCGAATGCGCCACAAGAAGCAGACGGAAAACCTTATATATCCATGCAGCAAACAGACAGGTCTGTCGGCCAATAAGGTCCTTCGGTCCGAAGAATTTTATTGGTTGAAGTTTTCACTAAATATTATGAGAGTGAAATAATTGTTTGTTTTTACTCCTGGTGGGTGTCTTGCATATTAGAGTGTTATTACCTTCTAATACCAATTTAACCTTATCCAAAAAAAGTGTAAAAATGCAACAAAGGTGAGAGTCCCTTTAAGCGATTAAAAAAAATAATCGAATTAATTACAGGCTCTGTGATTAATTAATCTAAATTAAACGCATTAAACGTTGTTCCTATCTACATTTCCGTCTGGGAGTTCTTGAACTTTTCGTTCACGGGGCCGAGCAGCGTCTTCTCGTCTGCCTCCATTTTGTTTCCACGCAAATGACGCACCGGGTCAAAGGGCACTATAGAGGGGCGATTAATCTGCGTTAATTTTTTTAACGCGTTATAATTTCTGTGATTATATATATATATATATATATATATATATATTGTTAAGAACATGTAGAACCCTTTAAGTGAACCCGGGAGTTTGAATATTATGTACTTAGGAGTTGCTTTAGTTGTCGAGTGCTTCTTTAGATACTTAGGCCCTGTACAAGCAGGCTCTAAATTCACTTTCATCCTGGGAGTTGGTTTGGTTGTCCAGTGCTTCTTTAGATACATAGGCCCCGTACAAGCAGGCTCTAAGTACATATTCTGGAGAGTTGGACCCCGTTCATGCGGGCTCCAACTGAAATGATCCTGGGAGTGGGTCCTGCATTGAGAGAACTAGATAGACGGTCAAGTTGGAGGTTTGAGCCCTCCGCCCTAGTGGGTTGATTCACCGTAATAATACTAACCAAAAGCGCTTATTTGAAGAGAAGGTGGCACGGCGGTCCTTCCTCTGGGAAAACTTTTCGATGACTTTGGGAATGAAATCCTTTAGCAGCTGGATCAGCTGGCTTTTAATTGAGAGCATGGCCAATGGGTTGAGTCGCGGCTGTCCCATGGTGTTGCGGGGGAAGGTTTTTATCCTCTTTAACGTGGAAAAAAACATCTCTGACTCGGCTGTCGACATTGGTGTTGTTGCAATGATTTTCAGCAGAATAACGGTCTCATCAAAAGCTTCTTCTAGGTTGTTCTCATAAATGGATTTTAACAGTGACAGGGCCGCCTTACCAGTGTGGAGCTCACTGTGGCGGTACAGCGTGATCTGCTCAGTCTTCAACTTTTCTTTGTTATCTAAAGGCCACAGCACAATCCAGCTCTGATGTAGGCAATAACAGCACAAACTGGGGGAAGAATGAGCTGTCAACCAGCTTTGCAGCAATCAAGTGGTCACTCTGTGAAAACCGCTGTTCTACCTGAGAGATCATCACTTGCGACCTTCATCACTTGCGCTTTGTTGGTAACTTGTCTGCCTGGATCGTCTGTTCAATCATGAGATGTGGCAGCAAAATTGTCAGCTTTCTGCTGCATTTTCTGGACATTTTCCTTGGACATGAGACAGTGCGCTGTTAATGCATAGGGCATCAATGCTAATGCAGCTGCAGAAAGGCACTGTCCCAGAGTTTATTTGAGATCACTTATGGTGATCTCATCCCATCCTGGTTGTGTGCGAATGGCCTCCATACACTAGAGCAGTGCGGCATTCACTGTCCGACTTTTAAAATTCCATCTGACAGCTGGTGGCCTTGGGATACGTCTGTGTGTTGCCTCTGAAAGAGCTGTAACACATTTTGGAGCACCGGAGAAAAATGTGGCAAAAGCAGTCAGATCGGCAAACACCTTTAGGATGCTTATCCTAGCTGACCACAGTTGCTGCAAAGATAGGTTTAGTTGGTGGGCGTAGCAGTGAACAAACTGAGCATTTGGCTAGTTCTCCTTCATCAGCGTCTGCACTCCACGAACATTTCCGCTCATTACGGCCGCACCATTGTAGGTCTGAGCGGTAAGCTTTTCTCTGAGCTTCAGTGGCTCCAGAACAACCTTGATGCTATTGCAAAGACCGACACCAGTTTTGTCCTTAACTTCCACAAACTCTAAAAACCGGAACCAGCGGTGATCCGACTGAGTAAATACCTGTTTTCCTCCACTTGCCTGTCATGCTCATCAATGCCGCGCCGGTAAGCACCGTCAATCTGGACAATGACGTTCACCCGTCAAAAAAAAAACAATTTCATAGCATTATCCAGATGACTATTGCTGCTCTCATATTTGGTTATCCTCTCAGAGAGGTATTTTAAATCCTTGTATCCCGTCCTTGACCAAGTAACATCTCCACCACTGCCACCAAACAGCAAACAAGGAAAGCAGAAGAGTGCCTTCTTCTGAATGCTAGCTGTTAGCCATTTAATTTTGGCAACCACTCCACATTAAATGCACAGATGTTTTTGCGAGCGGTTTGGCTAATGCCGAAAACCCTTGGATGGTGGGGACCAAGGCATTTTACATCTAATTATTCCTCCAGACCAAGGGTCTAAAATCTATGCTCGAATAGATGATCTACCTCATTCATGTTGTCGACTCGTTTTCGTTTGTGTGCCTCCGACATGTTTGTTAGCAAAGTTATCCTTCTCCTTCTCTTCTTTGCTACCGGACTTTTCGCACACGTGAGGTGAGGTGAGGTCACTTGAGTCATGACACATCACGCCACACACTACAGCCAATGAACTTTGAAAATTGAAATTACACTGTAGTGGAACGAACCATACATGCCCATGGCGGTCCCGGTGGGGCCAGCCCCACCAGAAGCAAAATAATCTCTGTCCACTTCAACAGACAAACACTCTGAGCATGCGCATTTCAATTATTCAAGTCCAATACACATTACATTGGGCTGGTGGGGCTCGAGCCACTCTTACCCCTTCAAACAAACTCAGTCCGAAGAAGCGAGCTAGGGATGACTAAAAATGAACTAAAAGCGCCAAACTTATTATTTTTAAGGACTTTCTGGGGATATTTTTATATGTGTATATATATATATATATATATATATATATATATATATATATATATATATATATTTATATATATATATATATAGAGAGAGATAATATATACAGTATATATATTTTTTTTTCTTGTGAGAGTAGGTAGGGTCGGAACCACTTGCTCCTAATGACCAGTCGCCACTGCACTGGTCCAATTCTCATCCCCTCAATTAATTCCTTATTGCACATAATTTAGGACTTAATTATATCAATGGTCCCATTCTCATCCCCTCAATTCAATCCTTATTGCACATAATTTAAAGGACTTAATATATTACTGGTCCCAATCTCATCTCAATTCATTCCTTATTGTACATAATTTGAAGGATAAAAATTAATGGATTCATATTGCTTTTTTTTCTGTACCCTGTGTCATGTACAGGAAGACACCCTCTATGCAATAGCAGTAGTTTCACAATACCAAGCAATGCTATAGTATCTCAGTTCTATGACAGATCAGTTTGTAGAATGGCAATACACCGGACAAATTATTGACATACAATAAGAATATATAACACTACCACAACTTTTACAATATATATATATATATATACATATATATTTTATTACAGACCCTCAAAATATTACCATATTCGTGTATAGGAATGACCACAGAAAGTAACATGACAGTAGCACTGAACCATTCTGCAGCACATGCTCTTGCTTTGTGTGTTGAGATTGAAGACATGAGATCAAAGTTGACCAGTCTCTGTGTCCGGCCCAGGAGGAGGACCCAGCCCACAGTTGTTTAAGAATCACAAGTTCAGCAACTTGAACCTGTTTTTGCTTGTTTTGAGCTTCTCAGATGTAATTCCGAGCTCACATAATACATGCCATTTGACCTGATTCCGGTCTTAAAGACAACTTCTAGACAAATCGTGCTGTATGATAACATAGAATATCAGCCAAGAATTCTGATTCTGTCAGCTGGTTCCGTCCTCAGGGTAGACACAGACGTGATTATTTGATATGATTTGAGCTGATTTGATATGGCCAGTATTTGGACCTACGCTGTGTCAATATATCCGGAGAACAGACCTTATAACCCTTAAAAGTTTTCCCAGAGGAAGGACCGCCGTGCCACCTTTCTCTTCAAATAAGCGCTTTTGGTTAGTATTATTACGGTGAATCAACCCACTAGGGCGGAGGGCTCAAACCTCCAACCTGACCGTCTATCTACCCTTTAAATGCAGGATCATTTCAGCTTCCTGAATGGCCTACGGAAGATTTTTTTAATTCTTTTTTTGTCCTGTAGAGATCTTGTGTTGTAAAATCCCTGGGCGATTCTCTGACCTACCTAAACCGGCTAGTGGGGGCCGTACTGTGTAGCGGTTCTATGAAGGCTGTTATTTTTTTTATTTTCGGACAGGACTTTGTACCGATATAAAAGTCCTGCAGTGTTAGCTTTGTATGTGTCAGTATAAATATACTTGAGTGAACCCTGATATGGCTGGGACAAATTTAAATGAGAGCCAAACACCACCTGTAGATTGATGGCATTCGATGGCTCTCTCTAGGTTAAACAGATGGCATGCATAACCTCTGATTGGCTTGTCCCATGCTAAGGAAGCATGGATAAGCCACACCTGTCCTCTGCTCCTGGGGTAGTTTGTCTCCATGTAAACTCTGCTGAGATATCAGCAGTGGGCCGGAGTGTTGCATCAACATGGAAGCAATAGCATGTGTTAAACCTTAGGCTGCGAGAAGTTCATGACTTTTATCGTATATATATCTATTACACTAGTAAGCAATTTGTGTAAGAGTACTAGAATTGTGTTTTCAGTAAAAGGAGGAGGATTGGGAGCTGTGTAGATCTGCTATCATTTCCGGAGCAAGACGAACAACAATGACGTTGTGGCAGATTTACTGATTTAGGAAAATAAATCTCACGTTATTTTTTAGTTTTGCTCCCAGGCTTTTTCGTGTGTCAAAACAATCTTCCATCGCAGGCGCTCTCATCCCACAGCGGAACCAACAAGATAGAATAGTGGTTCTTCCCTTACGGCCTGATTCCACCGGACGCGTTACGGCAACGTTACGGCAGCGGCACGTCTTGGCCGCGGTCACCGCAGCAGATAGGTTTCACTCTAATCAATGAGACCATTTCCACCGGGCGCGGCTGCGGAACGTCTCAGCAGCGTCCCAGGAGCGGCGTGCCGCGCCGCAGCGCTATCATTCCGTAGCATTCCTATTTTTGCCGCGAGCCGCTGAACCGCATCAATTTCAACAGAGCAGATCGATCAGGGCAGGAAGTGAAAAAGTAAAAGCCATAGAGCATTCCGCTCAATTTTCAAAATAAAACACAATAAATAAAACACCAACATTATTACGTCATGACCGGTGGCACCAGGTCAGCAGTCAATCAATCAAAGGGTCTCAAATCATCCTTTTTATAAGAACAATGTCAGAAAGGACAAAGCCTGGCATTTAATTGCAGTAGTTTTGGGAGTGGAAGGTGAGTACATTAGGTTTAGGATTATCGCGGGATCTCGTGATCTCGTGGGAATACGGCTGGCTCGCAAGGCAGCGTTGCGCTGCCGTAACGCCCCGTGCCCACTACCTCCGTCAGTTGACCGTTGCCCATTGACTTTGAATGGGGACGGACGCGCAATGCATTGTGGATCCGTCCGTTCAGTTTGAGCGTTCGCCACCGTCAGAAAGTTGAAAAATTTTCAACTTTTTCGGCAGCGACGGTTCCGTCATCCAATCAGATCGCGTATGCAAATGTAAGCACTGTGACGCGACTCGGGCTCTGACGATACTGGAAAGCGGGAAAGCGGGTCATCTTGCCTCGCAACAAGCAGGAAGAAGCAGGAAGAACCCGGCGAACCGATTTGATTGGCTGACGGATGCATCTGCAAAGACTACTCCCCCATCCGTCAGCCACGCCTTCCCACGTCCGTTGACTGACGGTGCAGTGGGCACGAGGCGTAACGCGCCCGGTGGAAATGCAAGCAGGGCAAAGTCGCGGCCAAGACGTGCCGCAGCCGTAACGTTGCCGTAAGGCGTCCGGTGGAATCCCGGTGTTACCTTACTCCAGCGCCCCCCAAACCAGTATGGCTCCATCGGATGTCCTGCATTCTCCCATCAAACGGGCACAATTGCAGAATCTCCAGGGGCTATGAGATGAGCTGGTTGGGATCCAGTTGGTTTAAACTAGAGAGGGAGTCATCTCATGCAAACCAATGTACCCTAGGTGTTGGGGATCGGTTCCCTAGTTTGGTTGTGAGCTGAACAAGTCAGGGAGGGTTTATCCGAGGCCTCAAGGCCTTTAATCAACAAGTATTCTGAATGTCTGCTGCTGTTCTGGATCACATCGTAAGAATAACTCTGTTTGCAGAAGCAATCTGAGCTCCCAGAGGGTTTGTTATAGCCGACCAATCAGATGGACGGAGTTCTGAGAGGGCCAATCAGCCCACGTATCCTTAAAAGCACTTAGCTCAACCACAGAGTCAGCCCTGGCGGCCTGCGGTGTTTGCTCCTGAGATTAAGGGAAACAGAATTTGATCTGGCTTTTGGGATTAAAACATTTTAAACCCACACGACTCTAAATGCAGTGAAGTATCAAAGAAGCTCTGGGCCACGTCTACACGTGTAGGGGAAATAAGTCTGCAGAGGGGAACATCCAAACAATTAACTAATAATGTTAGCATCCTTATCCTGGACAACAGAACATAAGAAGAAAACCTCCCTTCCTGGATTCTAAAGAGCCTGTTAGTATGCAGGGAGGGAAAGCACAACCAGAGCTGTGTTCTTCAACAATTTTTTTATGAAATCTATTTCAATTTGGCATAATCACCACAGACTCAGTGGGTTTATCTGAACACAGAGCTAGAGGCCAGAGGACTAGCCTGAGTCAGACAGCAGCTAAATACTCTGATTACCAATCCAATCATGAAGGAGCCATTGCTCCTTCATGATTGAACTTGGGCCAAGTTTTGCCCTCAAGTTTTGCCCTCAATGACCTAAGTTATTGGTTGTAATTTACCCATGTTTATTTTCAGTTACATTTGTTTGAAGAAAAGACTCAAGACCAAAAGGGATGCCATTTAAAATGCATCATGCTCTGAATCATTCACCCTTTCCACGCAACCCGGTATCACACGATTGCGTGCTCATGCGCACGAACGTTAATCTATTGAAGCGTGTTCCAGAGTACGATAGTCCGACTTTTTGCGTGCTACACAGAACGAAATGTAAACCAATGCTTTCTGAATGGGAGTGTTGTCAGACAATGAACGTGCTCCACAAAACGGTACGAGAGAGAGAGGGAGGGACAGAGAGAGAGAGAGAGAGAGAGAGAGAGAGAGAGAGAGAGAGAGAGAGAGAGAGAGAGAGAGAGAGAGAGAGAGAGAGAGAGAGAGAGAGAGAGAGAGAGAGAGAGAGAGAGAGAGAGAGAGAGAGAGAGAGGCTTCAGAAAGGGTGTGCGCAGATAGTACAGTGCACCCTAGTTATGTTTATGCCAAAACCACAAATGCTATATATATATATATTGCCTAATTATATATATTGCCTATATATATGTATAGGCTATATATATAATTATATAAATAAGCTATAATTATATTATTTAGCGTGTAATGAGACAATCTACAGCCAAATTGTCGAAGATGCCCGAGAATCTCCGGGGATATCAGCATGGAAAATCGGCGAATCAGACCCATGAACCAATAAAGAAAGACGTCATCTCAAGCGGGAGAGAACGTTTGCGGTGCTGGTTTGTGTCACGTAAGTACAGTGCCGGGTTCCAATACCCGTACTGTCCGTACTTACTAGCCAAAATTTGAGTACGCAGTACGTTCCAATTCAGATCCGGCGAAAAGAAATATACTTCAAGGACCCGGATGCCGTACTCAAAACGGGCTAATCGTGAAGTGTGGATCGAAGGACACTCCCCGTACTCAACGGCAGCCATCTTAGCTAGGTAGCGAAAGAGGCGGAGCCAGGCTGAGCCAAAGTCGGCGCATTTCCCACATAGTCTGCATTAATAGTCATTTTGTCGTTTTTATAGTTTTTATAGCTGCTAGGCGTAAAGACTTCACCGTTCAAAGCGGGATGTATATTGCGGGGGAGGAGCCACGGCGGCAAACGTGATCGTAATTTCCGGTTAGTGCACCATGGAGTAGGCCTACTCGATTTGGAACAGCACTCACATCTGAAAAATTAACGTAGTAGGCCTAGACAGTGCGGATAGTATACTTCCTTTAAGTATACTCATGGAAGTACGGGTATGGTCTCACGAAAATATGTGACACTGTCACATTATTTAATCCATTGAAACGTGATCAGGGACACGTAGGCCTATTTTCTAAATGTTGTATTTCAATTGGAAGTAGGCTATTTGTTGTGTCACTAAGCATGACTTCCAAACTAAGGTTCTGTCCGGGAGCGTTCTCCCTAATGTCCCTTATGGAGCGCCGTACAGATCATTCATTGTTGAAAATTGTCTGTGATAACTAACAAATGTCAGCTTTTGGCCACCCGTTTCTACTTTCACCTTTGATACTGAGAAATTGTGACAATACACGGATATATTAAATGCAGGTGCGCTGCTCTGTAGGCAAACCGCGAAGGAAAAAAGGGTAGCTGCTTCATCTGTTCTTTTTAGAATTGCATGTCTTGATGTTTATTTTATCTAGCCATCTATTCTCTTGTTTTTGGTGTGTGTGAATGAACGTCCGCGTCGATGCCTCGATCGAGAGTCCAGTGTCGCGAGCGGACGTTGCCATGACATCTAGAAATCATACCGTATTTAATAGGTTGTAGTGGGTAACATAATTCACCGACAGTATTTTGTTATGTGTTGTTCTTTCAATTGTGTTAGGCATGTCGTTTACTATCTTGGTGGTTCAGGGATCGCTGTCCTTTTTAAGGATTACGAGCGTCTCATGACGTCAGAGCCCATGCGGGATTTGTTTACCTTCAGCACGTTTTGATTTCCTGTTTCTCTCTTACTAAATAAACGAGTCACACAACTGTGTGCTCAACGTGCGAAATTGTATCTCTCACTTATGGCAATTTCCACAGGGTTATCATTAATATTGATGTGTAGGGGTTGTTTATAACTCGTGAATAATATTGTTTGGACCACGGTCTGGGGGAATACTCTGATTCTGATTGGCTGCAGTGCGTGCATTAACTCCTGATATAGCCCTACAGACACCTGCTAAGTAGTTCCAGTCAGTGTTTAGATTCTCTGCCCGAGCCCAACGCGGGCCGGGTCGGGCCGATATTTCCCACCACTATACTCGGGCCGGGCCTTTGATCGAGCGTTTTTATTTTTATTTTACCATTGGTTTATTGGCCTAATCTGAGGAGAAATCTATGCCATAAACAGAAATATTATAGGCCTTTATTACACGGGTCTTCTCAAGGCCGTGGAGCGCTCCGTTCATGGGTAGTAGTCTGGTGACAAATTATTTCTCTGCTGATTAACACTACGAATGGCCAAAAGACTTGTATCCCCCCCCCCCTTAAATAAATACTATGGCAGAATTATTATTATTGTTATTATTCTCATTCAACTTGAACATGTGTTTTTACAGTAGAGTGGTGGAGGGATGACGTATGTTGGCCAACCCGGAAGTGAGCGTCGCCCTGGATTCCCTCGACAAAAAGCCAACGGGTTTTGCCTTTGGATTATTGCTGAAACATTAGCATCTTCTCCAACCATCGGACCCTAGTTTACGACAAAAACAACACAATGGACGGCAGCTCCTTTGCCGCGTGGTTTTTAGAGCCATGTAAGGATTAGAGGGGGCGGTCGATAGCAACCACCATGGCAACCATAACGGTCAAGTGACTGGATGCAGCCCCGTTGAAAGAAATTGAATACCACCCTACACACTCAGGATATTAATGATATTTAAATTATTATGACCATGAAGTCTTTATTTGCATGGGTTTACATTTCGTTCTGTGTAGCATGGAAAAATCAGAGAAACACTCCCATTCAGAATGCATTGGTTTACATTTCGTTCTTTGGAGCACGGTTATTTTTATACATTTACTTATTTTCAGTTTTTGAGGAGGTGCTTCAAAGATGCAAATGTTACAGCAATAATCCAAAATCCAATGGCAAAACCCGTTCGCTTTTTGTCGAGGGAATCCAGGGCGAGGCTCACTTCCGGGTTGGCCAACATACGTCATCCCTCCACCACTCTACTGTAAAAACACATGTTCAAGTTGAATGAGAATAATAATAATAATAATAATTCTGCCATAGTATTTATTTAAGGGGGGGGGATACAAGTCTTTTGGCCATTCGTAGTGTTGATCAGCAGAGAAATAATTTGTCCGCAAAGACGGTGACGTCGCTTAGCAACGGAAGACGCTGGGATAGACAAGTCACCGGACTACTACCCATGAATGGAGCGTTCCACGGCATTGAGAAGACCCGTGTAATAAAGGCCTATAATATTTCTGTTTATGGCATAGATTTCTCCTCAGATTAGGCCAATGGTAAAATAAAAATAAAAACGCTCGATCAAAGGCCCGGCCCAAGTATAGTGGTGGGAAATATCGGCCCGACCCGGCCCGCGTCGGGCTCGGGCTCGGGCAGAGAATCTAAACACTGACTGGAACTACTTAGCAGGTGTCTGTAGGGCTATATCAGGAGTTAATGCACGCACTGCAGCCAATCAGAATCAGAGTATTCCCCCAGACCGTGGTCTAAACAATATTATTCACGAGTTATAAACAACCCCTACACATCAATATTAATGATAACCCTGTGGAAATTGCCATAAGTGAGAGATACTATTTCGCACGTTGAGCACACAGTTGTGTGACTCGTTTATTTAGTAAGAGAGAAACAGGAAATCAAAACGTGCTGAAGGTAAACAAATCCCGCATGGGCTCTGACGTCATGAGACGCTCGTAATCCTTAAAAGGGACAGCGATCCCTGAACCACCAAGATGGTAAACGACATGCCTAACACAATTGAAAGAACAACACATAACAAAATACTGTAGGTGAATTATGTTACACTCACTACAACCCATTAAATACGGTATGATTTCTAGATGTCATGGCAACGTCCGCTCGCGACACTGGACTTGTGATCGAGGCATTGACGCGGACGTTCATTCACATTGCCAAAAACAAGAGAATAGATGGCTAGATAAAATAAACATCAAGACATGCAATTCTAAAAAGAACAGATGAAGCAGCTACCCTTTTTTCCTTCGCGGTTTGCCTACAGAGCAGCGCACCTGCATTTAATATATCTGTGTATTGTCACAATTTCTCAGTATCAAAGGTGAAAGTAGAAACGGGTGGCCAAAAGCTGTCGTATTGTTAGTTATCACAGACAATTTTAAGTAGAAACGGGTGGCCAAAAGCTGACATTTGTTAGTTATCACAGACAATTTTCAACAATGAATGATCTGTACGGCGCTCCATAAGGGACATTAGGGAGAACGCTCCCGGACAGAACCTTAGTTTGGAAGTCATGCTTAGTGACACAACAAATAGCCTACTTCCAATTGAAATACAACATTTAGAAAATAGGCCTACGTGTCCCTGATCACGTTTCAATGGATTAAATAATGTGACAGTGTCACGTATTTTCGTGAGACCATACCCGTACTTCCATGAGTATACTTAAAGGAAGTATACTATCCGCACTGTCTACTACGTTAATTTTTCAGATGTGAGTGCTGTTACAAATCGAGTACTCCATGGTGCACTAACCGGAAATTACGATCACGTTTGCCGCCGTGGCTCCTCCCCCGCAATCAACATCCCGCTTTGAACGGTGAACTCTTTACGCCTAGCAGCTATAAAAACTATAAAAACGACAAAATGACTATTAATGCAGACTATGTGGGAAATGCGCCGACTTTGGCTCAGCCTGGCTCCGCCCTTTTCGCTACCTAGCTAAGATGGCTGCCGTTGAGTACGGGGAGTGTCCTTCGATCCACACTTCACGATTAGTCCGTTTTGAGTACGGCATCCGGGTCCTTGAAGTATACTTCTTTTCGCCGGATCTGAATTGGAACGTACTGCGTACTCAAATTTTGGCTAGTAAGTACGGACAGTACGGGTATTGGAACACGGCACTGTACTTACGTGACACAAACCAGCACCGCAAACGTTCTCTCCCGCTTGAGATGACGTCTTTCTTTATAGGTTCATGGGTCTGATTCGCCGATTTCCCATGCTGATATCCCCGGAGATTCTCTGGCATCTTCGACAATTTGGCTATAGATTGTCTCATTACACGCTAAATAATATAATTATAGCCTTATTATATATATAGCCTATACATATATACAGTGGCGATTTTGGTTTGGAAACTCTGGTGGGGCCCATGCAGGAAAATATTATAACGCAATCCAGAAATACCACATATTACTACCATCACAACTAAAACAGTAGCAAGTGACAGAGGGGACCAAAATTGCAGCTGAATAATGCCATCACTCAAACGCAAATCTGACGACATGTATTAGGCTATTATAGCAATAGCACCACCAAATGGCAGCGTTCAATATCTCACAATATCAAAACTCAAGAAAACAACAACCTGGCAACAATAAAAACACAACGGCGCACACCCTTTACACGGCAATCAATATACAAAGCCACCACTCACAATATACAAAAAAAAGAAGAAGTATGGTTTAAGTTGTATTAAGTTTGCAGGCCACCATACCGTACAATCAACAATGAATCTAGCCTGATAGAGTGGTTGCCTATTCAGACCTGGATAATCCTGGGTGAAAATTTAAGTAAGTTTGGGCTAAGATGCAGGCAGAGTGGTTTTGTTATCGACGACGTTGCCAGATTGGGCAGATATACCGCCCAATGATAATTTTTCCAGCCTAACGTGGTTAAAAGTAGCCCAATTGGGGGGGAAATCTGCCCAATCTGGCAACACTGCTCACCAGTCAGGGATCCTGCTTATTGGTTCATAGCGCAGCCCAAATAGATTTTTGCGCGAATCAGACGCCTTAAGGTCACACCCACTCAGGAGGACTTTCCTCCTCCCTCCCATTGAAACCCATGTTATTCACCGGCTGCCAGTACTTTTGGGGAAATGAATGGGATGCAACGGAGGCTGAGGGAGGACCTTCCTCCCTGAAGTAAATTTCAATAGGCGATAGGGGGAGCTAATGTCCCTTTACCCAGGGAAACAAACATGTATTCAAAGGCATTAAAGTAGTCATATTTAAGGGCATTTATTCATTATAGTAGTCTGGGCAATCTAAATTTTTTTATTCTCAATGTTAGAGAGGATCTTCCTCCCTCTCCTCAATGGAGAAGCCTCCACTGGTGTGTGTGTACACTTGTTTCAACACTATTTTCACAGTTAGCGGGTGCCCAAATCACACATGGGGAGAAACAAGACCAATACCAAAGTAAAACAGGTAACAAATCAAAACAAGACAAGGAAACCTACAGACCATGACAGTACCCCCCCCCACCCCCTCAAGGGTCGACTACCAGACAACCCGGACTGGGGCAAGAGGCGGTGGGCTCGAGACTGCTGGGCTTGAGAGCGGGCTCGGGACCCGGAAGCGTTAATTGGGAACTCGGGACTGGACTCCGGGGCTGGGACCCGGACTGCTTCAGGGGGCACAGGGAACTCTGGGAATTCCAGGGCTGGGACCCGGACTGCTTCAGTGGAAACGGGGGACTCCGGGGACAGGCAGAGGCCTGCAGCGGCAAAGATGAAGTAGAGGGCGGGAAGGTCTGGAAGGTTTGGAAGGCGGGACCCCTCGGGAAGGCAAGGTAGAGGGCGGGCCCCTTCTGGAATGTCTGGAAGGCGGGACCCCTCTGGAAGGGAAGGTAGAGGGCGGGCCCCTTCTGGAAGGTTTAGAAGGCGGGACCCCTCTGGAAGGCAAGGGAGAGGGCAGGCCCCTTCTGGAAGGTTTAGAAGGCGGGACCCCTCTGGAAGGCAAGGTAGAGGGCGGGCCCCTTCTGGAAGGTTTAGAAGGCGGGACCCCTCTGGAAGGCAAGGTAGAGGGCGGGCCCCTTCTGGAAGGTCTGGAAGTTCTGGAAGAGGGGCACCCTCGGGAAGGGTTCAGGAACCGGAGTCAGCTCAGGAGCTGGAGAGAAATGTGAACCGGATGGCACTCCAAACTCACTAACCCCAATCTGATAGTCCGTAAGGCACTGTCCAACCCGGGCCCGTACGCCCCAACACAGCCTCCAACAAAAAGAGCGTCCGCTGGGTCCAATGATGGTCGGATCATTCTGTCACAGTCAGTGGTGTAGTCTATTTTATTGTAGTGGGTATACTGTGATGATTCCCTCCCAGCCTTGTACTACCCGTCCCACCGGTACGTGTACGTGTGTGGCGCTTATGGGGTGTCGCACCACACTCACCAACGCAGGGGTCTACAACCCGCTGATTTTTAGTATAACGATTATCAACAATCATGGAAAGCTGAGTAGGTTTATCAGTTTTAATAACAGTATAAACAAATAGAACACAAAAATGAAAAGTTGTCCTTTGAATGTCTATAGTAGCAATAGCACATGCTAAACAAGGACAAAATCTACTCAAAATAATTTAATGAACTGTTTACAACCATGGCTAACCATTGCATGAGAAGGAGATGACAGGAGACTAATGTTTCACTCTTTCAATTGCTCTAATTTGAGCTCGTACTGTTGTTATCTAACATACCATACCGTAATTGAATCGTATAAAAGTGTGAAATTACTGCACCTTAAAAATGACCATGAATTAGCTATACTCTCATTTGCATAGTGATTAACATTATGAATTTCAATTGTGTATACCAACTGTATGTTGGCTGACATTTAGCTAACTTTTTTTCCCTCCACTCTAACCAAGTTTTTTTAAATTCCCTAGCCTGACACCCAGTCTGAAAGGCTGGCCAGGGGGTTCTCATCTAAAAGTAACAAGGAGATATAAAGTGGGATTAAAACATTGTCTTCTGTTGACTACTTATTATGTGGTTTACACATTAATATGGGAGGACTGGACACACACACACACGCACGCGCGCACGCGCACGCACGCACACACACACGCACACACACGCGAGCAGGAGGGGCTCGGCCCGCCAACTAACGTGCAGAGATGCAGGGGCAGCTTCGCGCTTCGTAACAGAGACAGGGCAGAGCGCGCAGGGGGAATTTTATGAATGGTGAATGTAGGAGATAACTTCCCCTGCTTAAAGTATTTTATTGCAGTGATACCCAACCGGTATTTGCGAAATATAAACAGAAGTGAAAGATCTGTCACAAGACGATTGATACGTATCCGTGCACATTTTTAAGTGGGTATACGCAAATCCTGGTGCGTTCCTAGTGGGTATACGGCGTATACCTGCGTATCACGTAGACTACACCACTGGTCACAGTTAGCGGGTGGCAGGCAGGCAGGCAGGACCCAATCGCAGACAGTTCAGGTAAAAGGATAATTGATTAACTCAAAAGGCAAGGAACACGGGTGACGCGGGTAACACAGGGAACACAGGTAACACACAGGACACAACTCACCACAAACAAATACAAATAATCCGACAAGGAACAAAGGAAAGACAAGGGCTTAAATACCAAACACACAGGGCACGCAACGAGTAACAGCTGAAACACATTAGGGGAGGGAGTAGTAATCACACAGGAGGGAAACCTGACATGGGGAGAAACAAGAACGATACCAAAGTATAACAGGTAACACACCAAAACAAGACAAGGAATCCGACAGACCATGACAACTATGTTTCTTCTATGAGTGTTTATGCGGCGTGTTAGCTCACACCCTTCTATTGACACACGCACACCACTGGCCTTGGTAGCAAGGCGTTATTGAGCGGATAGTGCTCAGCCTACTGGTTCTCCTGTGATATCAACCTAATGACCAGGATCATTGGGATATCAGGGGCCGTATTCACAAAGGATCTCCTAAAACTCCTAAAAATAATGGGCGTGTCACTCTTAAATTTAGGACTCCTAACTTTTTTCACTAAGAGCAATTCACAAAGTATTTTAGGCCTAAAAGTAGCACCTAAGTCTAGGAGAGCTTAAAAGCCCTCAAGAGGACTCCTAACTCAGTAAGACCTATTCACAAAGAATCGTAAAATGCCTGCGAGACGAAATGTTAGGGTATTCAACTTGTTGTGGAGTTAATGCGTGATGCAATAACATCCCCGACTAACAGGAATAATCTGATTAGTCCCGAAATAAAATGTTTGGCCACACTACGTTATTTAGCAACAGGGGAAATGCAACTTTGCAATGCCGACGATTTTAAATTATCGCAAACATCAGTCAGCCGTGCCTTAAACTTTCCTTTGGACATTCAACAATTACACAGGATCAAAGCCAACTTCATGGCAATTTCAGGTATGCCCGGTGTGGTCGGTGCTATTGACGGGACGCACATAAAAATAATTGCGCCATCAAAAGACGAGGATGTGTTCGTCAATAGGAAGAAAGTGCATTCCATCAACACGCATGCAGGTTGTTTTTGATGCAAATTTTAACATAGCCTACTGGATGTTGTCGCAAAGTGGCCTGGATCTTCAGCTACCCATGATTCGCGCATTTTAATGGTGAGCGGTCTGAGGCAGCTTTTTGAGATGTACC
Source organism: Gadus morhua (assembly GCF_902167405.1). Classification (NCBI taxonomy): domain Eukaryota; kingdom Metazoa; phylum Chordata; class Actinopteri; order Gadiformes; family Gadidae; genus Gadus; species Gadus morhua. Next base: position 1,635,799 of record NC_044050.1, on the reverse strand, counting down.
AGTTGGGTGTCACTTGCTGGGTGACAGTGACTATCCATGCAAGACGTGGCTCTAGACACCCTACCTCAATCCACAACCGGGAGCACAGTTAAAGTATAACATGTAAGTGATTACGCAGATTACGCTTAGTCCTATGCGTAAAACACATCGTATTGGCTCTTTGACGCCTTTTATTTGTTGATCCATATTTATTATTGTTTACTTTTTTCTTCCATATATGCTAGAGCACACAAACATACACAAAATGTTGTGGAGAGAGGAATTGGGCAGGTGAAACGTCGGTTTCATGTCCTCCACGGCAAAATACACCTCACCCCAGAGAGGGCAAGCACAGTAATCACTGTATGTGCCATTCTACACAACCTCTGCAAGCGGAGGAACATTCCACAGCCAGACGATGATGATGATGATGACAATGATGATGATGATGATGATGGCGATCAGCTCGGCCAAGGAATTTGGCCGTGTGGAACCGAGTGGACAGGCATTTAGGGATCACTTTGCCGTTGCCATGGATTACGTCAATTCTCGTGCACGAGTTTAGAAGCGGTCAGTTCGGTGATTGGTTGTTCAGACGAGCCCACTGAATCACCGAAAAACAAGGAAATAGCCTAGGCTAGAAATGAATTCCTATTAAGTAGTTATAGTGCAGTTAGCAGAATACACGCATGATGACAATTTTGTGCAGTCCACGATAATGACGTTGTAGCCTGCACGTTCAAGAGAGAGAGAAAGCAAACAATAAAAATACGTAAAATTGAAAAGAAAATAGATGTTATGAACTACACAAGTGTTGACTGATTTGTGTCAAGGTGTTTACCTAAAATGTTTTTTCAAAGTGATCTCTAAATGCCAGTCCACTCGGTTCCACATGGCCAAATTCATTGTCATGTTTATCGCCATCATCATCATCATTGTACATCATCGTCTGGCTGTGGAATGTTCCTCCGCTTGAAAAGTCAGATGAAACGTCGGTTTAATGTCCTCCACGGCAAAATACGCCTCACCCCAGGGAGGGCAAGCACTGTCATCACTGTATGTGCCATTCTACACAACCTCTGCAAGCGGAGGAACATTCCACAGCCAGACGATGATGATGATGATGATGATGATGATGATGATGATGATGATGATGATGATGATGGCGATCAACATGACAATGAATTTGGCCGTGTGGAACCGAGTGGACTGGCATTTAGGGATCACTTTGAAAACACATTTTAGATAAACCTTCAGCTTCACCTATCCCATAACCCCGGAGGGTCATTGGGGCACCCCAGACGATCTGTTGACCAGCTCTCTCCATCCCTCTCTGTCCTCGGCAGCTCTCATTGCCTCACTGATTTTCAAGTGAGTCCATTCTCTGATGTTATCTTCCCATCTCATCTTTTGTTTCCCTCGTCTCCTTCCAACTTGTACGGTTCCTTGCAAGATGGTCTTTGCAAGGCCTGAGGATCTGGTGATGTGTCCCTACCACCTCAGTCTCCGTTTTTTAACAGTGGTAAGCAGGTCATCATGTGAGCCGATGGCTTGGTTGATCTTTTGCAGAACTTCCTCGTTTGTGACATGTTGGGTGTATGAGATCCCCATGAGTCTCCCGTAGCATCTCATCTCCATGCTCTGTATTCTCTTCTGTAGCTCAGCTGTAAGGGTCCGAGTTTCGCAAGCATATAGGAAGATTGAGTTGACAAGTGATCGCAGAAGTCTCACCTTTGATGCCAGACTGATGTTTTTGTCTTTCCATATGGGCTGGAGTTTTGCCAGAGCAGCAGTTGTTTGGGCAATTCTGGCAAGGACTTCCTGCTTGGATCCTTCATCGGACACGATTGCTCCCAGATATTTGAAGCTGGACACCGTTTCCAGTGACTGTCCGTTGACTTTGATCTCTGAGAGGATGCCCCTGTTGTTGTTGGTCATCATTTTGGTTTTCTCAGCATGGATTTCCATTCCATAGGCTTGGGAAGTAGTGTCAAGCCTTTCAACAAGGCTGGCAAGTTATTTTTCTTCTCCAGCTAGCCCATCAATGTCATCTGCAAAACGGAGGTTGGTAATCGGTCAGCCTCCTATGCTGACCGTTCCTTCATGATCTGCCAGGGCATCCGTCATGATACGCTCCAGAAAAAGATTAGAGAGAATAGGGGAGAGAGGGCATCCTTGGCGCACTCCAGTTGTTGTCCTGAACCAGTCTCCGATAGCTCCATTGTAGAGAACTGCGCTGGTAGCTTTGTTGTACAGGTGTTGTATGACTCTGACAAGGTTAGGGCTGATGTTATATTTCCTCATGGTTGCCCACAGTGCCGCATGCCATACCCGGTCAAAGGCTTTCTTGAAGTCTACAAACACGTGGTAAAGGTGTTGTTGATGCTGCAGATATCTCTCACAGATAATTCTGAGGTTGAATATCTGTTCTGTGGTGCTCCGCCCTGCCCTAAATCCAGCCTGTTCTTCAGCTATGATAAGTTCTGCTTGAGGTTTTAACCTATTCAGTATTATTTTCAGCAGGACTTTGCTGGGATGGCTAATGAGACTGATGGTGCGGTGGTTTTGGCACAGTTGGAGATTGCCTTTCTTCGGAAGTGTGATGATGAGTGACTGGGTCCATGATGTAGGCCACTCACCACTTTGCCAGATTTTGTTGCACAGGATGGTGAGAGTGTCGATCATGGCTTCTCCCCCTGCTTGTACGAGCTCTGCTGTGATGTTGTCCACTCTGGCTGTCTTTCCTTTTTTCAGTGCTCGGACTGCTGTCTCGACTTCTTCACGGAGGATGGACTTTTTCCTCTTGCTCAATGGATAGAGGACATGCCAGGACTGTGGGCTCTCCACCTGCCGTGTGGTTGTAGAGCTCAGCGGCCGTATTCACAAAGGATCTTAGGGCTAAAAGTAGGTCCTAACTGGCGAATTTAGGAGTAACAACCAATCACCGAACTGGCCGCTTCTAAACTCATGCACGAGAATTGACGTAATCCATAGCAACGGCGCGTCACTCTTAGTTCATTCTTAGTGATTAATCCTTAGTAAGAGTAGGTCTCAGCGGCTTTGTGAATAACTTTTAAGAAAGAACTCCTACCTAAAATGTTTTAGCGCGAGTTAGGAGCACTCCTAGCGGTAAGATAAAATGCTTTGTGAATACGACCCCTGAACTCCTAAGCTACTTAGCTCACCACTATGACACTTTATAACTTGCCACTTTATAACTTGCCACTATATACCAGTCGGCATCTGGATAAACACATCTGTTTACATTTTACATTTATTTAGTTTTGCATTTAGGTCTCTGTTCTCCTACTTGTGTTCCTCTTATATACTTTTTATTATTATTACTATTATTATTATATTTATTTTTTAATATTTATGTCTAAGCTTTCCTACTTGTGTTTCTCATATACCTTTACGTTCTCTAATATTGCACTGTTGGGGGAGCCCAAGACTAAAGAATTTCATTGCCAGCGACTGCTCGGTAATTGTTGTGCATATGACAATGATACCATCTTGAATCTTGAATCTCTTGAATATTGACCCGAGACGTACCCTCTACCACCTCCTCTCAAACCCTGTAGCACCCCATGGTGTCTTCTGTAGCACCCCGAAGACACCATGACAAGAGACCAGTGGCGGCTGGTGATCAAAAATGTTGGTGGGGCACAGTAATAGTAGGGGGTCTGGGATCCCCCCCAAAAATGTGAATTTAATAGATTTTATTTCCTGTATTTTGGTGCCTTTTGGGGATGGCCACTGCCTACTTACCTACTGTTCATTCAGATTTATAGCCTACATCCTGACTTGCAGGCCCTGGACAGGCTTACACTGCATATACAGACCTACTTTATGGCCATTCCACCAGCCATTGCTATTTTACCCATTGTTGTTATTCTGATATTGAGTCAATTTAGACAAATCATGATCACTGTCCTATAGTGTCCATTTTTTGTGAGTCTCATTCTCTACTTAAAATGCAGTTAGAAATATGGGACAGTTGCTTCATTTTGTTTATATGCTACACGGACCAGTTTCCCGATAACGATGGATCTTCGCTCGTACGATCATTCTCACCATGGATCTTTCGAACCATCGTTAATTTCTTTGGAGTGTTTCCCGAAACTCCTCTTAACATGAACGCGCATTCGCTGCACTCACAACGTTCGTAGGATTGTACCTGTCCACTGACATGGTGCTGAAACGGGCTCTGACGCAGGGGGAGACGCAGGAATGTCGCAGGAAAATGGGGTTAAAAAGGGTTAAAATATCTCCCCATCAAGCCAACGCACAGAGAAGCCTACGAAAAGAATAGATTGCAATAATATGAATGCTAAAGATATTAAAACACAATTGATTAGGCCTAGGCCGACATATAAATCAGTCCTAATCCTGAACGCATTGTGCAAACATTTATTCACAGCATTTCCCCCCCTGAAATAATTCCATGTTACAAAAATCCAAAATAGCTTGTGTGACAACTACATTTAGAATAGAATAGACTCTATTTGTCATTGTGCATTGGATATGTTAAGATATGTCCTCAGTTGTATGTGATGTGGTTTTACATTGATATGTACTGATGTACTGTGTATATGCTTGTGCCATGGGGAGGCGCTATGGCGCAGCATCTGCCTCATTAGTTTATGGTTCCGGCTGAGATGTCGTTGTAGAGCGCGGGAAAATAGCAGCGTTGACCGTGAGAATGATGTGTCCGCTGCAGTCACTAAATAAATATGCCGAAGGCTAAAGAAGACTCAACATCTTTTCTTCCGAATGCAACGTTAGCTGCAACAGTACAGTAACACAAACTCAACAGGTTATGGGCCCAGGAGTCGTTCGGAAGATAAGTTCACCACCGACTGGAGAGTCGCGGCCACAACGGACTGCGTGCTAGCGGGGGTGCTGGCTGAGAGGACTGGCGGGCTAACATGGCGGAACAACGAAGGAGATTGCCTCGACTGACGTTCGACGGAGATGAGACGAAGTATGAGCTTTGGGAGACCAAAATGTTGGGACACTTTCATTTATCAGGGCTAAAGGATACTGTTTTAAGAGAACCGAGGACAGAAGTCGAGATAGCAGCAGATACAAAGAAAAATGCTGACGCTTATGCGGAGTTGATTTTGCTGTTAGATGACAAAAGCCTCTCATTAGTTATGAGGGATGCGCCCGATAATGGAAGAAAGGCTCTGCAAATATTGAGAGAGTATTATGCGGGGAGGGGAAAGCCCCGTATAATAAACTTGTACACCACGTTGACATCGCTACACAAGGCTAACGATGAAAGTGTAATGGACTATATCATCAGAGCTGAAACCGCCATCACAGCACTGCGGAACGCGGGAGAAACGTTGGGAGACAGCCTGCTAGTTGCTATGGCTTTAAAAGGATTGCCTGAGAGTTTCAAGCCATTCGCAATACATGTGGCACATACAGACGATAACATCACGATTGCAGATTTCAAAACTAAACTGCGTAGTTTTGAAGAGACAGAGAAGATAAAAGCAGCCGACTCCAACGATAGCGTGATGAAGACCCAGGGGAGAACCGGACGGCGAACTCCCAGTAGCAGCGCACATGGACCAGGCAAAGACGACAGCGAGATGGTGTGCTTCAAGTGCGGCACCAAAGGCCACAGAGCGAAAGCGTGTCGACAGAAGACATGGTGCAGTTTTTGCAGAAGTGACACACACAAAGACGCCACATGCAGGCGTAAAGACGGAGACCGAAGGGACGGCGTGAGCAAAGTGTCGGAGAATGCTGATGTAAAGGAGGACTTTGTGTTCAAGATGGCGGACGGACGGGCCAGTGACCAGCGGCAGCCGGCGCGCACCATCCAGGAGAGGGGCCTGATGGTGGACACGGGGGCTACCTCTCATATCGTCACAGACATCACCATGTTTAAAAGTTTCGACTGTGCGTTCAGGCCAGAGACGCACACGGTCGAGCTGGCAGATGGCACCCGGTGCAGTGGGGTCGCTCAGCGGAGGGGAAATGCTGAGGTTTCCCTCATCGACAGCAGAGGACAGCGACACAAGGCGACGCTGAGAGACGCTTTACTTGTACCATCATTCCCCCAATAGATCTTCTCGGTGAAGGCGGCGACTGCGAGTGGGGCTACAGTTGTCTTTAAAGAAGGTAAAGACGCCTTGATAACCAGAGACGGTACCAGATTTAACATTCATGTTTATGACAGGATGTATTATTTGCATACTGAAACTGAGTCTAATGATAAGTGTAATGCTTGTCACGACATACAAGCATGGCATGAGATATTAGGCCACTGTAATTATGAGGATGTTCTTAAGTTACAGAATGTTGTTGAAGGAATGCAGATCAAGGGCAAAATGGGTAGGCCTGAACAAGAGTGTGAGGTGTGTATTCAGGGAAAGTTTGCCAAAACCAGAAATAGGGACCCTGATACTAGAGCAAACGCTCCCTTACAGATGGTACACACAGACCTTGCAGGTCCTGTTGCCACAGAGTCGATAGATGGCTACAAATATGCGCAGTCATTTACTGACGATTACTCAAGCGCAGTGTTTGTTTATTTTCTTAAAAAGAAAAGTGATGCATTACAGGCTACGGAAAAGTTCCTAGCAGATATATCCCCTTACGGGAAAGTGAAGTGCCTGAGATCCGACAACGGAACAGAGTTTACATGCGGTGATTTTCAAGCACTGCTCCGGAAAAACAATATAAGACATGAAACGTCAGCTCCGTATTCCCCGCACCAAAACGGAACAGCAGAGAGGGGTTGGCGCACTCTTTTCGAGATGGGTAGGTGCATGATTGTTGAAAGTGCGCTACCAAAGCAGTTATGGCAATATGCAGTACAAACAGCGGCAGTGGTACGCAACAGGTGTTATAACAGGCGTACAGGGCAGACTCCCTATGAGCTGCTGACCGACAAGAAGCCCAATGTATCCAAAATGCAAAAGTTTGGGTCTGTATGCTACACCTACAAACAGGACAAGGGGAAACTTGATTCCAGATGTGACCAGGGGCGTTTTGTAGGTTACGACAAGAACAGCCCGGCGTATTTGGTGTATCATCCAGATACGAACAAAGTTCAAAAGCACAGGCTAGTGAAGTTTGTGAGCAGGGCAGCTGTGGAAAAACAGACACAGACAGGTGAACCAGATCCAAGCGATGGCGATGACAGTGTGAGACCCAGGACTAGAGAGATCACCCAGGGGATCAGTAGGAGTACAGAAAAGATTTCAGAGCCAAGTGTACGAAGTAGAAGTGCTCATGGTGATAGTCCAGGTACAGTAACACGGTCTAGTGACCATAATCACACACAGGAGAGTGCCACAAGTGGTGAACCCGAGAGCAGGAGATATCCAGCTAGAGAGAGGAGAACACCGAGTTACTTAGGTGACTTCATAACTGATGACTGTGTTCACGATGGGGTTCATATCACGGTAGACTACTGCTGCAGAGCGGTGTGTGGCATTCCACAGACATTTGGGGAAGCAATGGGGTCAGCTAACTCAAAGCAATGGGTAAAAGCCATGGATGAGGAAATTCAGTCCTTAAACGAGAACAATACCTTTACCCCGACAGCACTGCCAATAGGCAAGAAGACAGTGGGGGGTAGGTGGGTTTACGCTATTAAGACTGATGTAGACGGAAAAGACAAATACAAAGCGCGGTTTGTGGCCAAGGGTTACAGCCAGAAAATGGGAGTAGACTATGGGGAGACGTTTTCACCCACGGCAGACCTAACGAGTGTTAGAGTAGTGCTACAGAAAGCGGTGCAGGAAAATTTACTCCTGCACCAAATGGACGTGAAAACGGCGTACTTGCACGCTCCCATAGACTATGAGATCTACATCAATCCACCAGAGGGTTATCAAGAAAAAGAGCATATAGTGTATAAGCTAGAGAAATCACTTTATGGTCTTAAACAATCTGGACGCAATTGGAATAGGATTTTACATAATTGTTTAACTGAGAATGGGTTCACACAAAACCTAGCTGACCACTGTGTTTATGCCCAAGAGTCAAATGAAGGGAAGGTGATCATAATCATATGGGTCGATGACTTGATTATTGCGGCAAGCAATACAGAGAAACTGAAAAAGGTGAAAGAGATGCTGGCAGAACAGTTTAAAATGAAAGCTTTAGGCAAACTAAAACATTTTCTGGGTATCGATTTCAGTCAGGCAGATGGATGTATAAAGATGTCACAGGAAAGGTATACTAACAAGATACTACAGCGTTTTAATATGCAAGACTGTAGGATCAGAGAGACACCCTGTGAGCAAAAGCTAGAGTATACTGAGGATGCAGTAAAGATGGAAGATGTCAGGCTGTACAGGGAGGCAGTAGGAAGTCTTATCTACCTAACTACTTGTACCAGACCAGATCTAAGTTTTGTGGTGAGCAGGTTATCACAGTACTTTGCTGAGCCTACAGAGGAACAGTGGGTCACTGTGAAGCACGTACTAAGATACCTCAAAGGCACTGCAGAGAAAAGGTTAAGTTTTAGGAGAGACGACAGTAAGGAGCTAGGTATACAGGCCTACAGCGATGCAGACTGGGCGGCTGATACCAGTGATAGACGCAGTACCACAGGATACTGTGTGAGCCTTAGTCAGAACAGCTCCCTAGTCTCGTGGAAGACTAGAAAGCAACCTACCGTTGCGCTATCCACATGCGAGGCAGAATACATGGCACTGGCATCCACCATACAAGAGTGTCTATACCTAGAGCAGTTATTGGGAGGCATAGATAACTACAAATACACACAAACTATAGTACATGAGGATAATCAGGGAACAATCGCTCTTGCCAAAAACCCTGTAAACAGAAAGAGGTGTAAACATATCGACATAAAGTACCACTTCATCAGATCTACTGTGAATGAGGGAAGAGTGACTTTGATGTATTGTTCTACTGATAACATGGTTGCTGATGTGATGACCAAACCTGTGAATAAGTTGAAACTGGAGAAGTTTGCAGGTGCTCTTTTTGGGGATTGATATGTGTATGACAGGGGTTCACATTCATTCTGTTTTTGTTTTGTTTTTGCTTAAGAGTATAGCAACCTGAGTTCAAGTGGGGGTGTTAAGATATGTCCTCAGTTGTATGTGATGTGGTTTTACATTGATATGTACTGATGTACTGTGTATATGCTTGTGCCACGGGGAGGCGCTATGGCGCAGCATCTGCCTCATTAGTTTATTGTTCCGGCTGAGATGTCGTTGTAGAGCGCGGGAAAATAGCAGCGTTGACCGTGAGAATGATGTGTCCGCTGCAGTCACTAAATAAATATGCCGAAGGCTAAAGAAGACTCAACATCTTTTCTTCCGTATGCAACGTTAGCTGCAACAGTACAGTAACACAAACTCAACAGGATACACAACGAAATTTGTTTGTGCAACCACTAACAAAAGTGCAGTTGTGCTGGGTGGAGGGTAGGAGTGTAGTGTGATTATTAAGTTCTATGATGGCCCTGGGGATGAAACTGTTCTGCAGTCTGGAGGTGCGGGCTGTAGTGGCCCGGTAGCGCCTGCCAGAGGGTAGCAGGGTGAAGAGATGGTTTGCGGGGTGAGTCTCATCCTTTAAAATGCCACATGCTCGGCGGAGGCAGCGCGTCCTAAAGATGTCATCCAGGGGAGGCAGTGGAAGTCCAACTATTCTCTCAGCAGACCTTATGACCCGACTGAGGGATTTCCTGTCCTTTTCTGTGCAGTTGACGTACCATGCAGTGATACAGTAAGTGATCACACTTTCAATGCAGCAGTGGTAAAAGTCTTAAGCAGCTCGAGAGACAGGTTGTTTTTCCTCAATATTCTCAAGAAGTAGAGCCGCTGTTGTGCTTTCCTTACTGTGGCAGTTGTGTTCATCACCCATTTCAGGTCCTCTGAGAGCATAACCCCCAGGAACTTAAAGCAGGAGGTCCTCTCTACTTCCTCACCATTGATGATGAGGGGTTGGGGGTTCGCCTTTTGCCGCCTGAAGTCGACTATGATTTCTTTTGTCTTTCTGACATTCAGGGTCAGGTTGTTTTTTTGACACCATTCTGTCAGTCCGTCAACTTCGTCTCTGTAGGCACTTTCATTTTCATGGGTGATTTGTCCTACCACAGTGGTGTCATCTGCAAATTTGATCACAGTATTTGAAGGATGGGTGTTGGTGCAGTCATATGTGTATACGGAGTACAGCAGGGGACTCAATACACAGCCTTGTGGAGCTCCAGTGCTGAGGGACAGGCTCGAGGATTGGTGAGGACCCAGTCTCACTGTCTGCGGGCGATCTGTTAGGAAATCCTTAATCCACATACACAGGCTGTAGCTGAGGCCCGGAAGGAATCCCATGCGAGTGTTGAAAGGCACTCGTTATCGGAATTTGGCATGTTCTACCGAAGTGAAATAAATCCTCTCTGTTGTTGACAATATTTGACGATTGATTTGGTTTCATTTGACTGATTTCACTGCATTGTTTTTGGGAGCACTGAGCCGCTGCGACTATGCGCGCCGCCATTGCAACGTCTACATTTATCTTAATGTGCTGATTTTTTAAGCATATATCCTCGCAGCAAGAGAGCCGACTTTATCTGATTCCGCATAAGGTTGCATTGATTGGCTCTCTAGTATAGAATATTTGTAGACATTAAAAATGCAACGTCCCAATCATACATCATCATTCAAACGCAGCTATTGCTGACCCAATTAGAAGAGCTTGGACTAGATCCTGTCCATATTGTTGGGCAGGATGAAGTAGGCTATTGGCAGGGTTCGAGTTATGATTCCATCTCTGTGGGGGTCTCTTAAAGTTGTTGACGGTGGGGGGAGACCGTACCAGCCTTGCGCTGAATTTTGACAGTTAGGACGTTAATATGGGCTATTATGAAACCGCTCTTCTCAATGCCGTGGAACGCTCCGTTCACTTGCATGGGCCCTTCACAACAACGCCAGCTTCTTCGGTTGCTAAGCGACGTCAACGTCTTTGGCTAACTATTTCTCTGCTGATCAACACTACGTATGGTAAGTGGTACCAAATAAATTGTAAAAAAACACCTTGTGAAGTTATTTTTTCGTTTGGCAAGTAGCCGCTCATTATCGAAAATAAGCCCCTTCAGGTCGAAGCACCTCCGTTTCGTGTCGGTGTCCGGTTCGCCCTTTCTGGGCTTATTTTCCCGATAATGACCGGTGTTCTATTATCCCACTTAACGTCAATATAACTCTGCATGTGGAAGGGAAAATAGCTTTATTTGCAATTACAATATTATGCTGCTGTATTTTCAGAGACCCCCACAGATATTTGAGTTTGCTGCTTTCATGGGAGCCAGACCTCTCTCGGAGCTCAGCTCCCACTGGCTCCCACCTAACTCGAACCCTGGCTATAGGTCTTTCTACACTGCCGACCGGTTCAGTCGCAGCTTGGCACGCCAGGCGATTTCACCTTCTCATCTCAAGTTTCCTGTGTAAAACCGAGGGGGTCAAATCCCCCGTTCGTCACGGCGCGAGGTGTCTTGGTTCACTGGGGAAGGCGGGGCTGTGCACGGAGTCTCTGACCTCTTTAGAATAATTTGTATTATTGCATACTCCCGAATGTTTTCATTTTTTATGAATGAAGACACCCGCATGCAATAATGAGTTCCCTCTATAGTAGGCTAACGATGCTCTTAGCATCCTACGAGTACCCTGGAGCACTCGTTAGCTACGAGCGTTTTCACAACGTTCGTTACCAAAATGCTTTCGGGAAACGGTGTGAAAACTGTACGATGCTCGTACGACGCACTTCACGATCCACTTAGGCTAACGATGCTTTCGGGAAACTGGGCCCAGGCTGAAAGACTAAATTAATATGGAACTTATTTGCTCCTTTTAAGTTGCTCAATGGTCCCCATTGCTTGGGGAGTCCAATTCCTCCACTGGAAAGGGTGTAAAGTGCTTGCAACTCTTTGCTAGTTTGCGATCTATCTCTCCTCTACATGTAGTTGTGTTGCGCGAATGCTGCTGAGGGAGGTAGCCTATTTGATTGATTCGCTGAATTGTCAAATCATGTGGTGTTAACAAAAAAGAAAGGCGATACCATTGGCCTGGGGCGCACACTGGTGCGACCCGAGGGCGAATTTTCTTGCGGCAAAAAAAAAAAAAGAAGCTGTCTCTGCTTGATAGACAGCAAAAAAATAGCAAGCTTACATTGACTTCAACGTGGCCAGCTTCCCTGGCTTGGAGGAGGGCTTTATTTCGAATGACCAATAACTAGCCTAGCCCAAATCATTGACGTTCAGACGCATCTAAATGGTTGCTGGCGGTGACAAGTAGGCCCTATAACACACAATTAAACGAGGATAAACGCTATGTATTTTTGTTGATTTATTTCGTATTGATAAAAGTTGGTTAATAGTTGGCAGATATATTCAAGTGAATATTTCACGGAGGGGCGGCGCCCTAGCGCCCTCTATTGACCCACCGCCACTGCAAGAGACATACCTTCTACCGCCTCCTCTCAAACCCTGTAGCACCCCAAAGACACCATGACACGAGAAGTACCCTCTACCGCCTCCTCACAAACCCTGTAGCACACCGAAGACACCATGCCACGAGACGTACCTTCTACCGCCTCAACTAAAACCCTACATCCCCGAACCAATCTCTGTGATTGGCCAGATCAAGCTCAACACGGGCGAGGAAACTTCCTGCCCACGGATCAAACCCAAAGCTATGTTGTACGGCCCTGTGAGGACAGGCTTGGTTAGTAGGTAACACACCTTCCGAAGGGAGGGCTCCGGCGTTATTATGTAGAACATGTTAACGTCCTGGGCAGGAAGATCAGATCTTCCTGCACTCTGTGTGCTTCATCTTCCCCCAGGGGGTCTGTGGTCCCTGTCTTCACACACCGCTTGTTTCATTGGATGAACCTACTGCTGTTCTGCAGAGTGAAACTCACCAGTGCAATGCTATCTCCCTCCCTCCCTCTCTCGCTCTCTGTCTGTTATTCAGATATATAAATATATAAACACACTTCTTACACTTGGAAATGACTTCCCTCCAGAAAGGGGAAGTAAAGAAGAATCCCAGAGCGCTGCGCCAGCAGATAGATCCATCGAGCGCTCCTTCATTCTCCTTCCTGGGTGCCTCTCCTTATCGGATTGCTGTGTTGTGTTTAAATGCTAATGTAAAATTCTGTTCCTTCTTATTTCTGTCCTAGACTCTACTTCCTCTCCTCATGTTTAAGAATAGGCGCATGCAAATCACCTCATTATTTTTGTTTATTGTTTCTTCTCTCATGTGCTGATGGTTCTTTACTCTTGACTCTATTTAACAGATTCTCCCAGCCATATTAAGGAAAGTATATAATCAATAAAAGGCAGCGAATATAACAGAAATCGACTCCCATATTGAGAATATTCATTGAACATCACACTTGTTGTTCAATGATAATAATAATACTTTCCTTCTATAGCGCTTTCTTTGTACTGGAAGACACTTTACACAATAAGGGCTGTTCAAAGACAGGAAAAGGAAGGGTGTGGGCGGGAGGTGGGGGCTGGGGAAGGTGGGGGAGGGTATTTATTGTTTTCTTTACCGCCCACCTCAGTTTTCATTTGTGTGTGTGTGTGTGTGTGTGTGTGTGTGTGTGTGTGTGTGTGTGTGTGTGTGTGTGTGTGTGTGTGTGTGTGTGTGTGTGTGTGTGTGTGTGTGTGTGCAGGCTCAGAGATGGTGGCGGCCCAGTGCCAGAGGTTCGAGGTGAGGAGTGCAGACGGAGGCAGGGTCCTCTTCTCAGCCGACGAGCAGGAGATCAGCATCGGGACGGAGAAGCTCAGAGTCACAGGTACACACACACACACACACACGGGACGTGACAAAAGAAAAGTGACAAATGATGTAGAAAAAGGAAGTCGGGCTGGGATTAAGCTTAGTAAAGATTTACTGAGAGAGAGAGAGAGAGAGAGAGAGAGAGAGAGAGAGAGAGAGAGAGAGAGAGAGATTTCAACAATAGAATGACCAGTTTTCTTGGGAGACAACTTTGCCAACCAATGCCAAAATCAATCTGTATCATTTTGTTACCACTAATGGGCCATTAATCCAGCGACTGCAAGACCGCATGGGTGGGAGAGCGATGTGATGCCTTTTGTTCCCAAGTCCCACTCTTCTCTGAATATTCTACTGATCTCAAACAAAGAATCCCATGTGTTTTGAGAAGCACTTCATCCCATAATTACAGTTGGAGGAATGTTATTAATCTATGCAGTGAAAGTTGTGTTGTGAGGCAGCTGCTGTCTTGCTAAGCATGTCCCCGTCTGCTGGAGTCTTTTGTCATGTATGAGCAGTAGAAGGTTGTGAGGGCCCTCATGTACTTCAAACCAGAACAAAATGGCACAGTTTGCCCTCGGGACGTCCGGAACGTCCGCCTCAGCAGGCTCAAACGATCCAATGGCCTCTAAACACGGCCTTTAACATCTTGAGATGTCAACTTCACTTCCTGTTGCATTCGGTCACATGGCCAGGTTCTGCAGAAACCTACTTAACCAAAGCACCAATTAGACTTCAGTAGAATAGAGATGATGAATGAGCAGTACCGGTTCTTTCAATACGCACACTACGCACGTTGCGTAGGGCCCCGCAAATTTATTATTATTTATAATAAAGGCCCCGTGGGGAAAAAAAAAAAACCTGACAACGTAACTGTCCGTCGCGGACGTCAGATAGCTACCCATGCGCATCATTGCATCATCAGTGTAGAAAGATGAAGCGGAGCTATCCCTCGGGGAATGAAAAAAGGAAGAGGAAGGAACTTGAAACTGCGGGAGCAGCAGTCAGGTAAAGCCTTTAACTCTCCTCTCCTGGTGGGAGAGAGGGAGGGACAGTCCGTGTTAGACCAACAGGGCGGTGAGCCCTTGGGGATCCCCGGTCTCTGTGTGCGTCTTGCTAGCTTCTATAATTTTAGTTGTAGCCTTGTATAGTTACAACTGCACTTAACAAAATGGAAAGTAATGGATACATATTGACTAAGATTGAAGTTTGTTTGCTTGGATAGCCCACAGGCAAATATAGACGCAGATACGATTTATTCTTGGTGAATAAATAAAACTCGTGAAATATTATGACAATGGTGCTAAATAATAACCACTTATTAATAGAGTGAGAGATCATACCGAGAAATATCAAACTGTTGCTTGAAGTATTGGTTTGATGTTTCGAGGTTAGTACGTTGTTTATTATGGCATTTTACTCTCCTTTCATTTTATAAAGACATGTTCAATGTAAATTGAAAACGTTTCGTTTTGTTAAGCTCAAATCTTCTCACGACTCAATTTGTTTGCCTAGCAACCACTTCAACAGAAAACGGACAATATGGATCTGCTAAATAAAATGGTTTTAATTCCAACACAAGTGATTCAGAGTTTGTAGTCTTTCTATAAGAAATAGTTGCTTCTTCTGAGAACCTTGGCATATTTTCACTGGACCATTGAAGATTTGAAAGTTACAACCAATGTGTGTGTTTTCATGTTAGCATGGGAGCTGGTAAATTAACTGTTGATTGTAAATAGGCTGCCTTTTAAAGATTTTTAGGTCTTTGTGTTTTTTCTCTCAGTGTTCACACTTTTCTGCTCCAGAATGTTGGAACTGTCGTTGCCATATAATAATAATTAAATAATTACAGTATATAAACATTCACCTATATTTGAAGTATATGAAAGTAAAACAAGTGCAGCCGATTTGATGCAGCTGAATTAATAGTAGCCTTATCCATATTTTACAGGTGCTATGCTTAAATTTCTTAGAAGCAGCACAGACTCAGCAGCACAGGGCCCCTTGGCAGAAATTTGCCTAGGGCCCCATGGAGGTCTGAACCGGCTCTGTGAATGAGTATGAATTAAATAATATGAAAGGATATCAGAATATGGAAGATTTACAGAACAATCCCACAACGAAAGGAACAGAAGTTCAACACGCACATTTTACCATAGGTCTGGGCTGTTTCCCAATGTTAAGGAGCATGCTCAATGGCCGCCCTTTTAAGGACGCTACGTCAGAGAACGCCGACAAGCACTGTTCCAATTTTGAGAACACTCGAAAATCTGCGTCCTTTTCACACCCTTTGCTTTTTATAGATTCATCATGTGAATGCAAAAAATTAAGCTTAAAGACCTGTGCGATTTATTTCAAACGTTTTTACAACTTAATGATAGTCCAAAAAAAAAATTCCACACACATGTTGGTGCTAACCTTAATGTCGTTCGATAAAGATTTCGGAAAATTTCGCCATTAGGAGCTTAATTACTGGGTAAATTGTCGTGTTTTACATGGTAACGTCGCAGAACGTACATGGTACAAGTTTGTGTTGACTGCATGTAAAAGGGAATAATGTATTACAAATTATATGGTAAGAACCTGGTAATACCATGGAAACAAACAAGGCTTCCTTTTACAGTACAGTTTCAGCTTAATTACTGGGTAAATTGTCGTGTTTTACTTGGTAACGTCGCAGAACGTACCTGGTACAAGTTTGTGTTGACTGCATGGACAATGGAATGTATCTATTATAAATGATATGGTAAGAACCAGGTAATACCATGGAAACAAACGAGGCTTCCTTTTACAGTACAGTTTCAGCTTACTTACTGGGTAAATTGTCGTGTTTTACTTGGTAATGTCGCAGAATGTACATGGTACAAGTTTGTGTTGACTGCATGGATAAAGGAATGTATCTATCATAAATGATATGCTAAGAACCTGGTTATACCATGGAAACAAACGGCCCAGTATTTAAGAAGATGTACCATGACATTAGAGGAAAACTGTTCCTGCAGAGGTTGTTACCAGGTAAGTAATTCCATAATGGTAAATCGAATGAACCCTTTCTAAATGGGTGTAGCTATGAATAATAACTAAGAAAAAGTATTTTATTGGAAAGTACTATGCTAATAGTAAATCATTAAATTTGGGCTGTTACCAACATAAACCTTGGATAATAGGTGTTTCTAGGAATTGGTTGCCTAATTTTCCTAGGAAGTACACAATATCTGAGTTATTACCAACCTAAAACAGTTACAACTACACGCTACTTAGTTGAGTTGATTGGTAATAGTGGAGGTTTTACTTAGTACATCAGCTGTAATTCCTCTGTATTTACCTTCTTATTACCAGTGGTAATTACACAGTAATACACTATAATTTACCAGATAATTCCTCTGTATTTACCTTCTTATTACCAGTGGTAATTACCCAGGAATACACTATGATTTACCATGTATTTACCCGGTAACTACCTCTGTATTTACCTTCTTATTACCAGTGGTAATTACCCAGTAATACACTATGATTTACCATGTATGTACCGGGTAAATACCTAGTAATTAGGGGACTGTAAAAGGAAGGGTTACCTGTTCAGTTTCTTTCCAGAATATAGAAACCAGTCCTGAACAGCTTCTCTCTCTCTCTCTCTCTCTCTCTACAGGAGACGAAGGCGTGGTGTTTGGCCATTCTGTGGAGACGTCGCATGTCAGAGCTGAACCCTTCCAGGACCTCAAGTAAGTCCCAACACGCCTCAGTCAGAGATTCTTCTGAGGTATAAATGTTTGCGTGTCTATCTAAGCTGAATTTACAGTCCTGTGCTCCCCACGTTTCTCAGTATCCACATTTGGATTCAGAGACCAGCTGAAGAATTGCCTGCAGTTCTGCTTCCACTGCACATTTACATGTAAACAAGGGGGCAGTATATTGTTTCAGAATTCAAATGCACATGAACCGATGAGCAAACCGGGAAAGGAGTTGGGAGATCGAGTATGCTCCATCGACAATAAGTTGAAGAATTAATTAATTTGTATGAAAGAGATGTTGCAGAATCATTCAGATGCACTGATGAAGAGCCGTTGATGTACTACTCCCTACCTAAAAGAAGGGACTTGCGCAGTCCGAGCAGCCACGTTGATCTGTGTGGATTTTGCATACGTTCAGGAAATTTGATTTGGCCTTTATTGTGTCTATGTCTGTTTGTCTGTGTATATATCAATAGCGTAGCCAGGATTTTTCAACAGGGTCGACTTTTGTGAAGTATACAATTCAAGTATACAATATATATATAAAATTATATATACAATTATATAATTATATATATACAATTATATATACAATTGTTTTTTTACGTCATCATTTTTTTATTCCGATAAAGGCAGCAATTGTCCCAAAATTGAACAACGCATGATTTCATCACAGATCAGACGATTGACGGCAATCCGCTGGCCCCCGGAGCTGAGCTCTTCCTGGAATTCAGCTCCGGCAGGAGTCTGGGAGGCTGCAAACGGCTACAATCCCGTTATTCTCTATGTTATGATTCAATCTGTGCTTCAGATTGATGTGGAAGTGGAAGAACCAGAGACGTCGGAAAACCCAACGCTGTCGTTGCAATTCATGAAATCATCCGGAGGCACACACAGGTTTTGGAAGTGATATTATATACTACTAGAGTTTTCTCAACCTCTAGTTTTAATTAAACCCATGTCAACAATGTGGAAACCCCAGTCGATAATGTAACAACTTTCTGAGCACATAATATAATAACATTTTGCCTATAATTTTACAATGTATAACATTCGTTTACCTACATTTAAATAGCTGCGGGGGGAGCAGCTCAAGCAGGGGGCCCCAGACTTCCCTTTCCCGGGCCACATTGACCAGCTCTGACAGGGGGGATCCCGAGGCGTTCCCAGGCCAGTGTTGAGATATAATCTCTCCACCTAGTCCTGGGTCTTCCCCGAGGTCTCCTCCCCACTGGACGTGCCTGAAACACCTCCCAAGGGAGGCGCCCAGTGGGCATCCTTGCCAGATGCCCGAACCGACTCAGCTGACTCCTTTCTAAGTAAAGGAGCAGCGGCTCTAATCCGAGTTCCTCACGGATGGCTGAGCTTCTCACCCTATCCCTAAGGGAGACGCCAGCCACCCTTCTGAGAAAACTCATCTCGGCCGCTTGTACCCGCGATCTCGTCCTTTCGGTCATCACCCAACCCTCATGACCATAGGTGAGGATAGGAACGAAGATCGACCGGTAGATCGAGAGCTTTGCCTTGCGGCTCAGCTCTCTTTTCGTAACAACGGTGCGGTAAAGCGAACGCAATACCGCCCCCGCTGCTCCGATACTCCGGCCAATCTCACGCTCCATAGTACCCTCACTCACGAACAAGACCCCGAGGTACTTGAACTCCTTCACTTGGGCTAAGGACTCATTTCCTACCCGGAGTAAGCAATCCACCGGTTTCCTGCTATATAAGGTAATTTACATTTCCTATGGAAAAAATACTCAGGGGTAGTATTATTCAAGAGATTTTCAGGGTACAAATGTCAGGATATGTTGTTCACACATACGGCCCATCAGGAGAATATCAGGACTTACACGTGTGTCTGGAAGTAGCTAGTGTGTGAGCATTTGATTACATTATAAAATTAGTAAAATTATGGTAACAGGGGTAATCGTTGCAAGTTCAGTATACTAAGCATGCAAATCAATTATTAAATTGCGTTTACTGTTATTCAGGGGAAAAAGGGCTTTGACATTTTAAAATGCAAGGCAACTACTATTGCTTAGTTAAAAATATTAATCATCATTGAGATTAAACATTGCTTCCAGTGTCCTGGCCAAGACGGGCAGCAGTAGCCTACAGTCACACATAGCATACAGATAAATAAAACAACTAAAACAGTCCGAAGGGGGGAGGGGGGATATCAATATTGCAAGACATTTGGGGAGGCTCAAGGAGGAGGGTAATATTAAGTTTGAGCAACAAAGTGTAGTCTTGTGGTGGACTCTATAGACATAATGCACCATACTGTGTTATTGACATGTTTTCGTTCTGTGTTATAGGGACAATGTCTCTTTAAGATCACGTGAATTATCTGTTGATATGCCGGTCGTAATGTTTAATTTGACTCTTTTTATATTACAAAATGAACCACTCGCTGCCTTTGTCTTGACGTACAGTGTGTGCACGTGCGTGTGTGCGTGCATGCATGTGCGCTTCCATGTATGTGTGCATATGCACCAGTGGAGGCTTCTCCATTGAGGAGAGGGAGGAAGATCCTCCCTAACATTGTTGAGAATAAAAAAATTTAGATTGCCCAGACTACTGTAATGAGGTAATGCCCTTAAATATGACTACTTTATACTTTAATGCCTTTGAATTCATAATGTTTGTTTCCCTGGATAAAGGGACATTAGGTCCCCCTATCGCCTATTGACAATTACATCAGGGAGGAAGGTCCTCCCTCAGCCTCTGTTGACTCCCATTCATCTCCCCAAAAGTACCTGCGGCCGGTGAATAACATGGGTTTCAATGGGAGAGAGGAGGAAAGTCCTCCTCTGAGTGGGTGTGACCTTAAGGCGTCTGATTCGCACAAAAATCGTTTCGGGCTGCGCTATGAACCAATAAGCAGGATCCCTGGCTGGTTAGCAGTGTTGCCAGATTGGGAAGATTTCCCACCCAATTGGGCTACTTTTAATCACGTTAGGCTGGAAAAATTATCAATGGGCGGTAAATCTGCCCAATCTGGCAACGCTGTCGATAACAAACCCACTCTGCCTGCAGCGCTGTTCAGTCTAATGGGGCTTTCACACCAAAATGAACCAAGAGCCAGTTCCGGGCTGGTGCTAGGGCCATTTCCAAACAGGTTCCAGCCTTATCCCAGTTATGAACCAGTTGGTTTCACACCGGCCAGAGCCAGCCAAGGAGCCGGCGAGAGCAACGTCATGACGTCACTGCAAACGTCTCAGATCAACCCTGGCCGGAACTATACAATAATAAAAAGAACCCTCGCGCCAGCTTCAAACACAACAACAGCAATTTCGTCTTCACGTCAATCCGTGTATGGTTCGTTCTTTGAATATTCAGATTTAAAACAAAATCAGAAAAAACTATTACATGGTTCCCGCGGGTCCTTAAAAAGTCTTAAAAAGCCTTAATTTTTTTTGTGTGAAATTAAGGCCATAAATTGTCTTAAATTTACTGTAAATTTGCTCTAGGTATTAAATTTTGCAGAGGGTTTTTTAAGACTAGGGGAAATTGTCGCACACAACAAATCACCTAGTGCCTCTTTTAATTACGGCATTTTCAGGAGTTTTACGTTACGTTAACGTTGACATAAGTCATCAGTAGGCTAACTTGCTGGCGCTAATTTTAGCTAGTGACAGTTGACATCATCAGGCCAACTTGCGCTACTTTCAGGATGGGACGGTGCAAATTCAATGAGAAATGGTTTGAGGAGGATAAGTTTCGTGGGTGGTTGGAAAAGGCAGGTGACTATGAGGCAAGGTGTCGTTTATCCCGAAAGGCATTCATACTAGGGACCATGGGAGCAAAAGCTCTTGAGTCCCACATGAGGTCTCAGAAATATATCTGATACTCCGTGGCAGCTTGCACGACTACACCGATGCCTGTATTATTTGAAAGAAGTGGACTGAAAAGTTCAGCATCCGTGGCTAGTACTTCACATCAGACGGCGTTAACCGGCTTTGTGTCGCCACCAGAAACCCAGAAGGCGGGGGTATTGTGGGTTCTCCACACGGTGAGCAGACATAATTCCTTCAAATCAAACAAGGACATTAGTACTTGGCTGCTATGTTCCCAGATTCTGAGTTTGCCAAGTCGTTCACCTGAGGTGAAAACAAAACGGCCTATCTTGCCAAATACGGCATTGCATCTTTCATAAAAGGAGAGCTGTCACGCAGCGTAAACGATAAACAGTACGTCCTCATGTTCGATGAGAGTAAACAAAACCACTAAAAGCAAACGGATGGATATCCATGTGAGGTACTGGCCCACGGACAACACCGACAGCCATGTCATATCGCGGTACTATGGATCACAGTTCATGCTGGATCATTTTAATGTAAGAATTCCAAACAGTAAATTAATTAAATTGTGTGACGGGCTTTGACTTTTGCCCAAAAATCATACTCGAAGTTTGTTTGTTTATTAATATTCGAATATATTGGAATATTTATTAATAATATTTTGACCATTAAATTCCTTCAGTAAGACCTGGATTGGGCTTTGCGGGGTTTGTTTACCTGCGTTGCTATGGTTACCGGTCCTGCGTGTTCCGACGGTTTATTAGGTATCTAATAAATGCCTGTCTAATCAATACTTCATTCAATGCCTCTTCCTTGGTCATTACAATATTATGAGTAGACTGCGTCGGGTTCTCCGACGCTCTCCCTCTTGGCCTGCCATAACAGCTTCGAATATTAAGGGCTGTCCCTTATATTCGTTTGAATTTTGATTTATTTTTTGATATTCGAATTATATTCGAATAAGGAAGTTCGGCGTCAAAGCGTGTGTGTGTGTGTGTGTGTGTGTGATCACTGTCAGCCGTGTTTACATCTTTATTAGCAGACTTTGAAAAAAACATAAATACAGACTTGCTAATATTGAGATGTAAACTTGAACTGGTCAACCAGTTAGAAAAATAGACCATGGCAGCTGATAGTTCATCTGCAGCTTCTTTCTTATTTGTTTATTTTTATTATTCATGTAAATAGATGACTGTATCGTCAGCATACATAATACAAGTTACAGAAGGTGGACAAGCATCAGGAAGGTCATTTAGGTACAAACTGAACAAGATATGATTTAATCCATGTTATCACACTAGGTGACAATTAAACTTAGTGAACTTTCCAATTAAAATGTCATGGTTGACAGTATCAAAGGCTTTTTTAAGATCAAGTTAGACGGCTCCCACTACGCCTCCCTTGTCCAGTCTAGCCTTGATATTTTTCAGAAGATAACAGTTTGCTGTTTCAGTGGAATGAAGTCTACGAAATCCAAATGGCAATGGATGCAATGAGAAGGAGGATGTATTCAGATGTGTTATAATCTGTTCGGATATCCATTTTTGATACAGTTGGTAAGATACTACCGGTAATTGGTCTATAGTTGCTTGTGACCATGGGGGTCCCTGCTTTGAATACTGGTATGATTATAGCAGTTTTCCAAACACTTGGAAACAATCCATCCTCAATGGATTGGTTTACAATCTTTGTAATAGGCGAAATGAGTGCCTCTTTGTTTGTTTTGAGAAAAACATTATCCATTCCATTTATCCTTTGATTTGGAACATTTAAGAAAGGAAATAATTTGATTTACTTTGGAGATGGTTATTTCTCTAAAAGTCATAATGGGCCCATCAGTATTTATGGGAGTTGTAATCTTGCTAGATCTAGGGAGGTTCAGCGTTAATTCATTAATAGTCAATAAAATAAGTTTTAAAAGCTGTTGCCACTTTACTTGGATTATGGATCAAAGTAATTATCATTTTACTTTTCGCATAAAACCATGTATAATACTATGGAGTTTAGCCATGAAGGGTTTAGAGTTATCCTCCATACATTGCTCTACAAAGTGCTCATTCCAGTTAATTTCCTCAATTGATTTGGGAAAGTGATCGCTTAGCTTGTTGTAAGGGATTTTACACTGTTCTAGCTTTTTGCATGATGTTACATTAAACCTCCTTTTGGTAAACTTTCTTAGGATAAGATAAGATAAGATAGTCCTTTATTAATCCCCCTTGGGAGAAATTCACAGGTGACCAGCAGTACAGTGGGAAAAGAGAAGTGCGAAAAACAGTATAAATGTACTAATTTAAAATAAAATTATAGCACAAAACTATTTGAATAAGATAAAATAAAGATAAGATAAAACAAACATACTATATACATGTAACTGTCCGTTTGTAGGTGACCTGTGTGTTAAGTAAATAAATAAGTATGATGAAATATGAGGTATAATATAAATATAAATGTGCCAAATGTGCAGGGTCCCTGAAGTAATCGAAAAAAAAAAAAAAAAGATCAGGATCATGTTGTGGTCAGACCGCCCTGAGACTAAATTATAGGATTTCTTTATTCTTTCCATCCTATTGGTAAACACTAGGTTAATTAGAGTTTGTGAGGAAGCAGTTATTCTTGAAGGGCCATCGATAACCTGCTGAAAATCAAATGCATTTGCTATCCCTTTAACACCTTTTTCTTTGATTTATCTAGCCAGTTGATCTCCTAATGAAATGATTTCATTCTTGCTATCACATTCCTCGACAAGAGCATTTAATTCCTCAAAGAACACACTTTTAGCAGATGGCGGTATGTAAATTCCAATAACAGTGAATGAAATTTGTACTGACAGTATTAGTTGGTGGCCTATACATTCCAAGTCATTCTCGCGTGACCATTCTATTTGTCTACTATTTATACTGTTCTTAACAAAAATTAATACACCCCCTCCCCGACCAACATGTCTATCCCGACGAAACATATATTATAACCATCCACTTTTAAAATGTCAGCAGGAAAGTGTTCGTGCATCCATGTCTCAGTTAAGCATAAAAAGTCAATTTTGGATTCATGCAGGAGATGCTGCAGCTGTTCACTTTTGGGCAGGGCATGTTAAGATGTCCATCTAATAATCCTCTTGGTTTGACATTGCGATTCCAAAGTATGCGCGCCTGTCGAACTGTTTGGAAAAGTCTGAAGCCACGGTTTTTCACAATTGCAGGATTAACCCTTTTTGATGGTCCAGCGCTCGTCATTTGGACATTCGGTAGCACATAGCAACATGAAGGGTTTACAATTGCCGCTGATGGATTAGCAGAGAACACACCCAGTCCGTTGACTTCGGTGGCATAGTGATCGTCACCAGGCCCAGTATATCCAACGTAGGATGCATTACCATCGAGGCAAGAAGGTGAGTTCGCAGCATTTGCAGTTGAGTGATATTGGTCTCTGTCCATATCCCTCACAGTTGGTCCGGGATTTGCGTGCACGTCTCCCACAAGTAGGAGCGCGAAGAGCAGGTAGCCAGTGAATTTCCAGGAAACTTTGGGAGACTTTGTGGTTCTGTTTTTGTACTTAATATTATGCAAGTTCGCTTTTCCCTGATTAAGAACACTGTAGTACGTAGCAAATTGTCCAGTAGTCAAGCGCATGCCGGTAAATCCTCTGTTAGACTCTGTAAGGGGAGTACTAAATGTTTGTTATCCATGGTTGGCCTGGAACCCGAAAGTGGTTGATGAATCAATGAGGTGACCAAACACGGTTGGACTGACTTGACAATAAGAGCCGGGACGTATACGACAATCCATGCATGTTACTTTTAACAACGTAACTGTATGTTGCATGGTACTGCTGTTGTAAAGAGATATTCCGGTTTCGGAGAAACAGCGACGCAGCATCTGCCATGAGCTGCCAAAACAACGCCAGGCATAGACTTCTTGAACGCAAAAACGTTTTTTAGGTTTGCATGAGACGCAACGCATTTCTCAAGAATCGTTCTTTGAGCCGACAGCTTCTTACGGTTCCCCTTATCAAAAGGCAGTGTACGGGAATTTTTTGTGATGCTATGGAACTCCTTCATCGGTAGCGGGTCCAATTTCATCAGAAGCCCTTTCTCTATTGTGTGGTCTCCCTCGTCTCCGTCTTCTATGTCGTTGCCTTCTTGTTACGTCTGTCGTGAGATGCTCAGAATGATTCATCAAATGAGGGTCTTGCCATTTTTGTGTTATTTTCCCATTCAATAATGTTGAAATCTGTCTTGATGTTGTGATGGGAAAAATCGATAATTCCCCTCAAATGCATAACAAAAGTAACAAGTCTGTTTTGAAAATGAAAGGAAGACAGAAACCTGAACAATTTACTTAAGTACACTAACAAAATCTTTGTTCATGGTCACTTCCCACCTCTGAAAGTCAGATTGCATCTATATTACAGAATAGCCCTTATAAATCATCTGTAAATTAAATGAAACTAATCTTGCAAATGAACATGCTGCATTTATGTGGGTAGTTCATTGCATTAGCCGAAGTATGTGATTTACATTGTACTGCTTTGCCCCCCCCCCCCCCCCCCCCCCCCTCCCTTACTTTAAAGGGGTAGTTCGGAATTTTGGACATAGGGCCTGATTCCGAAGTGAGCATTGGTATTCTATATCACTGGAGACAGTTTTCAACCCATTTCATTCAGTCCTTCTAGTTGCAGAGTTCGCTCGTGCTAGGCTAGCGCACGTCAACGGGCAATGCTAGCCTGCTATTAAAAACAGTCTTACCCACTCCACAGTACACCCGAGGTAAATCAATTATAACGACAGACTATAAATCTAAATGTCTGTTTATAGAATAATGTTAGAAATAAAACCAACCTTGCATTGCATTGCATTTTGAGGGAATTGCGGGGTCTCAGCAGCAGTGTTTATATTCCTGTACGTAGGCTACGGCAGCGGCGGACTGATACCTAGGTTACCTGCCGCTGTCATTGCTACAAACGCAGAGTACAGTGAACGAAGGAATTCTACAAGCGTATTCAATTAACAAGATATGGCCACGTTTGGAGGAGTTAGCGATGCATCTGCTTTTGAAGACGATTATGAGGAATTTGTTGTATCCAACGAACCGTACATGTACGAGCCGGTGTTTTGATGTCAAAGCCAGCAGCAACAAGCCACAGTTGAGTCCTTTCTGGATCTCGCACTGGAAATTGGTGGAAACTTTGTGGTGCCCATCTGTACCGTTTATTTCTACAATTTCTAAAAGCACACTGAACCATCATGTTGCCTAGTCGTTCAATTGCGCTTCTGTCCCACGCTTCTCTGTTTACGTTCTTCTGTCGTGATTCGGTTACAAACCTAACCACCGCATAGTAGAATTCCGCTTCTGCTGAGAAAGTAGTCCCTCGATGATTCATGCGATGCAAGGTTAGTTTTATTTCTATCATTATTCTATCAACACAGACATTTAAATCTATAGTCTGGCGTTATAATTGATTTACCTCGGGTGTACTGTGGAGTGGGTAAGACTGTTTTTAATAGCAGGCTAGCATTGCCCGTTGCCGTGCGCTAGCTTAGCACGAGCGAACTCTGCAACTAGAAAGACTGAATGAAATGTGTGAACTGTCTCCAGTGATATAGAATACCAATGCTCACTTCGGAATCAGGCCCTATGTCCAAAATTCCGAACTACCCCTTTAAGTCCTTTGGGGTCATTCATAAAATTCCAATGAATTTGAACAGGGTAGCAAAGATGTTCATAATATATATATATATATATATATATATATATATATATATATATATATATATATATATATATATATATATATATATTAGGGTTGTAACGATACAGCAACTCACGATTCGGTTTGTATCACGATTTTTGACCCACGGTTTGATACATCCCGCGATTTTTTTAAATTTAAAAAAAGCATTTTTAACACTTATATACCAATTAACTTTATGTTACATTTAATAACAAATAATTTGGAACACTGAACAGATTTGAACAGAAATAATACTATTAAAGTATAGCTAATTTAATAAAGAAATAACCAAAGATTGCAGTTGGAGGATGCTTTTTGCTGGTAGGCAAAAACCCTCAACTGTTTGGTTGGTTTAGTCAAATATCCTTATTAGCGCTTCTTATTAGGCTATGTAGCTTAAATAATGACATAATCAGGCCGTATAGAATGCATCATGTTTAATAGCCTAACTTTCAATAGATGGGGAAAAACATGAACGTCTAACATGTACGTCGCAATAACGAGGCATAGTGTTACGAGTAGCATATGTGTGTGCGCGAGATTGGCAGTGTGCGTATGCGTGTGTGAGTGACGTCAGCGAGTGAGTGGACGAGCGAGGAGAGCGAGCGGTAGCGCGTGTGTCTAGTGAAGAAGCGAACGAGTCCGGTAGAATAAAGTACCCATCCTGTCAATAATCGGTGGCCGCTTCATTCCGACCTATAAGCAGACAAACTGCCAGTCAAATCACACAAAACAATAGAGACAGGATGACAGAGGCAATTTTTTTCGTGTTTGGCCCACTCTGGATAAATGTCGTTCATATCGCATATGAGGACTTCGACGGCTGTGGAGAAATGCAATCCTCCGTAGCCACGGGAAGCTGTCATCACAGAGAGGGCATCTCGTCGCATACTTACGGCATAGGAGGGGGCGCTGTCAGCAGATTATTATTTAGACAATTATTAGCAAATTTCAATCTGACAATTTGACCGGAGAGTTAGGGCATATCGCGCTTCTGCCTTCTCACACCGCGAGACAGGTTTGTGGCTTTGAGTGTCTCGATTTCGGTTTCGATACGCGTATCGTTACAGCCCTAATATATATATATATATATATATATATATATATATATATATATATATATATATATATATATGTATGCAGGGTGCGATTTGTGAAAAACCAGAGGGGGATAATTTTGAGAGACATTTTATTCAGGAAAAATAACCACACAACAGTGTGAAAACTTATGAAAACAGTTGATCTTGTGACCTTGTGTATCTAAACCTTACACTTAGGCTTCATAACGTAGGCGGTAGGCCTATTTTGAACGTGAACTTAACCACTGCATTTAAAGAAATATTTTCTCATAGCTAATATTGTTTTTTAATGTGCCAAATAAAAAAAATATATATTTTTTTTCCCGATATCAGTTCAACAGAAAATATGAAATACCACAATGTGCTGTCAAGACGTTTTTTTTTTTTTTTATCGGTTAATCGGGTAGACTATAGGTCAGACTACGAAAACAGTCCGCTCTGATGACGCACTTCAGCCTCTTTTTTTTGCTTTCCTGTTGGCGGATCGATAGCAGCATGGTGACCCTGCTTCAACCACATCTCTGCAAATCTGCGGGCCGGGAAGGAGGCAACATCTGGTGCATTTACAGAGATGAAAAGCAGATTGTGCAGTGTGGACACATTCATTCTGTTTCTGCCATCTGTAAGAATGTGGTTCATGGCGCTGAAACCTCTTTCACACTCGGCTGTGGACACTAGGAGCGTGGAGACAGTGGTGAGAACTTTGCGCATGCTCTCTCCTGTGACACCGTGACATTTAAACTCATGGAACTCCTTCAGGAGTATGGGACTGGTTGCGGCCTCAACAGCAAGAGTTTTGTGTATGGCGAGAAGTTTTTCATCGCCGTAGAGGATGTGCTCGTCTTCATCAGATGGCCAGTTTGATGGATTTAGAGCGGCGGCGGCAGAGATAATCACAGCACAGTCAAAATGAAGACGGACCCTGTGTATTTTGGTTGTTAATTATTACGATGTAATGGTGAAAATACTTTGGGTGGGGGGGATCATTTTTATCCCCACCGAGGATAAAAATAATTCAGCAGAGGGTAGGACGTGTAAACCAGAGGGGGGGATAATCCCCACCATCCCCACCGGCAAATCGCACCCTGTATGTATGTATGTATGTATGTATGTGTGTGTGTGTGTGTGTGTGTGTGTGTGTGTGTGTGTGTGTGTGTGTGTGTGTGTGTGTGTGTGTGTGTGTGTGTATGTATGTATGTATGTGTGTCAAGTTGTCCGTGGTTTTTGCTGTTTTGTACTTTTTCCCCAACTTGAAAAAGGAACTGACATCTATTGGAGGTTTTGGGAAAACTGGATTCTACTCAAAATGAAATGACTTGAGTCCCAGGCAGTAGCTACGTTTTCACTTTTCTTTCCTTTTTATTTTCAGTTAAACAGTAGCTTGCTATTTTCTCTTGCAATTAACCTTTAGCTAAAAAACCTTTAAAGATAAACAGAAACATAGAAAACACACATGAATATCAGCAATCCACGCAACAATAAACCGACACCAACATGTGCAAAATAATTGACTTTCTCAGATATAAATTCTTGTACAAAATATACTGGAATTTTAAACTTAAAAAGTACACAAACAACGCAGAAATTACATTTTTCAATTGTGGAACATTCAATAATAAAGTATTAAATGCATAAACCATCACTTATACAAACACGGCTACTGCAGCCTCACCATCACCTTATTTCTAACAAGTGACAACTTAGTTTACAGTTCACGGTATAGGCAGACAACATTAGCATCCCCACTTGCAACGAATGCTGCGGTTAGAAGCTATTAATAGCACAAACAACGTTACCGGAGCAGCGGCAGACTTTGATGGAAAAGACCGGAAGTAGGCTACATTCTCTTACCGGCTGCCTCTCCAGATTTCAAAGATGTTCAGTAGGTACAATACAAGAGTTTTTATTACACCCGTTTGCTGTGGTTTTCTAACAGTCCTCTTGTTCTCTCTCGTGCCTCCTTGAAGCTCAATTAAAACACCTGCTGCTCGTGTCTGCGTCGCGTGTATGACGTAGCTTATTTTTGCGTCAACCATTAGTTGAGCTGGTGAGTCCTTCCGCTCCCAATTTAAAATTAAATCACTATTTTTTGTCCGTTAATTTCTTATTTTTTTTCAGTGTATTTTCTTAAACCCCAAAGTAAAATTAAAACCACAGTTTGACTCGACACCTCCCACTCGATCTTTCCGGTAGACATACTGGGAAGGTCGCCACCTCAAAGTCAAACTCAATTTAAAAGAGACCTCCCACTTTGGTCTATTCGGGATCCGGTTTGGTCCAAGGAACCTTCTAGCTGCCCTCCAGATCCAAGCAATGGTCTTAACAAGTCTGGTAAGGCTGCTGAACCGTTTGATGTCCACAAGGCTTTGGATTGCTGACCCTGCGGGTGGTCTCTGTTGATCTACTTGGACATGGTCCCCTTTCCGGCCTGGTCCCATTGCCTGTGCCCTCGTCAGAGCAGCGACAAAGGCTTTCTTTTGCAGTTTGTTGATGCTCTCTCTGGCAGCAGTAGCAATTTCTTTTGCAGATTTGATCGGCCACTCACACACAGGAAGGCTCAGGAACTCTGGACCATTCTGCCACTCTGAGTCTTCATCAAGTTGTTTGGGGCCGCTTCCTCTCGTGATTAGGTCTGCAATGTTCTGCGGACCAGGGATCCACCACCAGTCCTGGACTTGTGAGTTGCTTTGGATTTCTCCTATCCGATTTGCAAAGAAAGTTTGATAGCCATAGCTCTCTCTTTGGATTGCGCCAAGAACGGTCTTGCTGTCGACAAGATGGAACCACTTCTCAACTTTGATTTGGCTGTGCTTTTCAAAGTACCTCTTCAGGCGGGACGCAAACACTGCTCCACATACCTCTGATTTCACAGCATCGCCCTTCTGATCCAGAGGGGTTAGTTTGGCTTTAAACTCCACCAGCTTGATGATGGGGCCTTGATCAGAGCTCCACCTCAGATACATCACTGCTCCGTAGGCATGCTCGCTCCCATCTGAGAATGTAACTGCCCACGGCTTACCGGTATGGCATGAAGGAGTTAGAGCCCTGGTGAATTTGACCTTGCCGAGCTGGACATATTTAAAAAGCTCAATTGCATCTTCCCTGAGGCCCTCTGAGAGCGCTGTGTCCCATGTGTCTTTAGCTGGGCAACTTTTGTTTTTTGCCTCTTGGAATGCTTGGCGCACCAGGATAGCTCCCTTCTGCTTTGCAGGCGTCACCAGGCCACTTGGGTCATACAATCCAGCCACCTGACTGAGCAACTCTCTTCTTGTCAGGGGATTGGGAGTCTGAGGCCTAACCTGTTCTTGCAGGAGGTTCTGACCAAGCCGCATCTTTTGCTTCCTCTTTGAGAAATTTATGGAAGTCATGACATGAAGCCTGTCTTCCCCAACAATGTAGCCAAGGCCGAGTGCCTTATTGTCGTCATCACCCATTTGATTTGGGAGGACCAAGGTTCCCTCTTTGGCTCTTGCGCTGTTGTCTGGCTCGTCCTGCCTCCCACTTTGCTCAGAGAACACCCACGGCTTGAGCTGAAATCCTCCAGCCTTCAGGATGCTCTCGACGTTTGCAGTGATGGCTCTCAGGCGGTCGAGGTCATTTTGCGATGTCAGGACATCATCGACATAGCTGTCCTGCTGGAGTACCCGGCGCTCCTCCTCAAGGTGCATGAACTGAGGGAGTGAAACTGGGTCTTCTATCCAGGGGTACTTGGCATGCCAATGCGGATCCTTGCTGTGGCAGTCACCTGCGACGTACGGAAGTCCGTCTCTCACTACCTCGAGTTCCCGTTCCTAAGCAAGGGTCATCTCTTTCCCACCTGGCTGGCAGTCTCCACATCGACAGCCCCCACACCTTGGATCGCAGGCAGCGCCAATACTGTCCCATCTCCACCATTCTAGGAAGTCTTGCCCAGTTGTGAAGGTGGTTGACTCCTGGATGTCGTGGCAGATACGACTGTTTGTTTGCTGCTGCTTTAAGATCCTGGCGGGGAGTTCCTCATATTTACTGGCGGCGGTCCTCATTGACCTGGCGAAGTGAGTGTTGGATGCGTGGGCTGACACGGCGATGCTCTCAAACAGGTCTGGGTGAGTCCCTCCAACGGTCTTCCCCAACGGTCCGTCCCACAGCACAAGGTCTCCAACAACTCGAATTCGCTGAGGTGCCAGCTTACCCTCTCTGTGACTAATCAGCAAGCTTATCTCCTTGGGTCTTGTGAGGTCGTCGGCTGGGATGTCAGGAAAGAACTTTTGCAGTTGTCTCGCGGTTACGCCCTTGTAGACATCTGCAATGTTGTCCAGTCCATAGCAAATCAACTGGTGGGATTGAAGGGTTCCTCTGGGAGTCTCTACTCTGATCTTTAACAGGTACCTCTTCGTTTCCACGCGAGCCTTCATCCCCCCAACCCCATGGACAACAAGGGTGACTTCCTCGCTTCTGAGGTTCAGCTTGCTTGCAGCTTTGTGGGTGATGTAGTTCGTGTCCGATGACAGGTCGATCAAGGTCCCGATCTTCTGTCCAGCATTGGCTGTTACTTCAAGGAGCATCATTATGACCGGGAACTCTTGTAGACCACCTTCAATGAGAAGGCT
Source organism: Gadus morhua (assembly GCF_902167405.1). Classification (NCBI taxonomy): domain Eukaryota; kingdom Metazoa; phylum Chordata; class Actinopteri; order Gadiformes; family Gadidae; genus Gadus; species Gadus morhua. The sequence goes on along the minus strand of NC_044050.1, from coordinate 1,603,113 downwards.
TGATGGCTTGGTGACTGTGCTGAGGGTCTTTGAGGCGGCGTTCGAGAAGGCATCCCGACACTGTTTTGCAAGTTCTGGGGAGAGTTTTCTTATGAAGTCCTCCTGGTCAGCAGTGTACTTTTCCTTTGCTTCCCCAGAATGGCGTCTACCCCTGTTCTGGACAGCACTGCTGCTTTCATCAGCATTTGGACACAGGTAGTAGTGATGTTCACGACCATCTTTTCAGTCTGGATGCCTACAGAGAAAGGTGGGTTTGCAGAATGCCAAGTCATCATGGATTTCGAGGCACCTCTCACATGCCCCTAGCTCCTTTACGGCAGCATTCCTCACTGCTGGCTTTAGGGCTCGAAATTGCTTGCAGAAATACAGCTTTGCTCTGTGCTTCTCGTCACCACAGATGACACATCCTGCCTGGGCACCATCAGACTTTGTGGCTCTTGTTGTGGCGTGTCTTGAATCAGATCTTGCTTCTTTTCTTGGTTCCTCATCCATCAGTTGCTCGAGTTGCTCGTAAATGAACTCTTGCTCTTTCAGGAATGCCAACAGACTGTCAAATCTGTTGTCTGGGAACACAGCATTCCGACTATCAGCCACATAGACAAGCCATTCCTTCTTCAGATTTTCAGGAAGCTTACATTCGATGGACTTTATGACCAACGGATTCTTGATTGCCCCTGTGTCTCCCAGGTCACTCAAATCCTGCAATGCCTTCTCAACTGCTTGAATCAATTCCACTATCTTTCGTGGTTGGTGACTCCTAACAGCTGGCATTTTCTGCAACTCTTCCACAATTTCAATGGCGATGGCGGTTTGGTTTCCATAGCGATTTCCAAGGACACAGAAAACGTCTTCTGCGGTGTTGTAGGTGGTGAGCCTGAGGTCTCTGGTGATTCCTTCATCCAGGCTGTCCAGCAACTGGAATTTCTTCACCTCTCTTGAGCCTGTGGGTTCACTTTGCCTTTGCAGCGCTTCCCAATCTTTCCTCCATCTATGGAAATCTCGTTTAACGCCAGAGAACTTGGGGAGAGCTATTGGCTTTAACCTGATTGTGGGCATGGTAGGATTTAGGGGGGCAGTCCACGTCTGTCTTTTATCCTCTTCTTTCAGCTTTACCTGTATGAATTCAGCCTTCATAGACACAAGCACAGGAACTGTGAGGTCTAGCTCTCTAAGACGGTCTTGGATGACTCTTTTCTGATCTGATGGAATCCATCGCTTCCAGCGATCATGCAATCCTTTTGCCGTCTTTGTGAGGTCTTGCAAGTGGTTGAGCATGAAATCATAGGCCTCTTGTTTCGTACTTCAGTCTACTGCAGCAGTGCGCTTGCACTCTGACTCTGCGACTTCCAGTGACGTGAAAACCTCATTGGCGCCAGAGTTGGACCACAGCACGTTTTGGACAAGATGTTTGATTTCCTTCAATTTAGATGCATTTTCAATGGCAGTGTTTGTCAGGTCGGCCTTTTGCTGTTCTGTTAACACTGCTTATTCTTCAGCGCCCAGCTCCGCCTCTTTGTCAGCAATGAGCTTGGCTTCCAAGTCATCATTTACCTCTAAGACTTTTTCAGCAGCTTTAGAGAGTTCATTAAACCCATTTTCAAGCTCCTGCTCAGAGAGATCCTCGTAGGTCCTCTGCAAGCTGTTGGCCAGACGAGAAAATGCTCTCTTCGCCACTGTTCTCTCCATTTTCAGCTCCTCCGCCATCTTTTCCCTGTTGCAGGCGACGCGTAGGTGACAAGATAAGAGTTTGTTTGTTATTTGGATTTTAATCCGTCTTTGATTTTCCTTGGTTCCAGTTCCTGGACTCCTCGGTTTTTTACTGTCAAGTTGTCCGTGGTTTTTGCTGTTTTGTACTTTTTCCCCAACTTGAAAAAGGAACTGACATCTATTGGAGGTTTTGGGAAAACTGGATTCTACTCAAAATGTAATGACTTGAGTCCCAGGCAGTAGCTACGTTTTCACTTTTCTTTCCTTTTTATTTTCAGTTAAACAGTAGCTCGCTATTTTCTCTTGCCATTAACCTTTAGCTAAAAAACCTTTAAAGATAAACAGAAACATAGAAAACACACATGAATATCAGCAATCCACACAACAATAAACCGACACCAACATGTGCAAAATAATTGACTTTCTCAGATATAAATTCTTGTACAAAATATACTGGAATTTTAAACTTAAAAAGTACACAAACAACGCAGAAATTACATTTTTCAATTGTGGAACATTCAATAATAAAGTATTCAATGCATAAACCATCACTTATACAAAAACGGCTACTGCAGCCTCACCATCACCTTATTTCTAACAAGTGACAACTTAGTTTACAGTTCACGGTATAGGCAGACAACATTAGCATCCCCACTTGCAACGAATGCTGCGGTTAGAAGCTATTAATAGCACAAACAACGTTACCGGAGCAGCGGCAGACTTTGATGGAAAAGACCGGAAGTAGGCTACATTCTCTTACCGGCTGCCTCTCCAGATTTCAAAGATGTTCAGTATGTACAATACAAGAGTTTTTATTACACCCGTTTGCTGTGGTTTTCTAACAGTCCTCTTGTTCTCTCTCGTGCCTCCTTGAAGCTCAATTAAAACACCTGCTGCTCGTGTCTGCGTCGCGTGTATGACGTAGCTTATTTTTGCGTCAACCATTAGTTGAGCTGGTGAGTCCTTCCGCTCCCAATTTAAAATTAAATCACTATTTTTTGTCCGTTAATTTCTTCTTTTTTTTCAGTGTATTTTCTTAAACCCCAAAGTAAAATTAAAACCACAGTTTGACTCGACAATGTGTATATATATATATATATATATATATATATATATATATATATATATATATATATATATATATATATATATATATATATATATGCCCCTGTAGCGTCTTCGATAGAAATTAGAGATTAATTTGGAAGTTTGCTAATAACGGCTCAAGAACTAATGAGGCTTGCCTCCAAGCAGACCTTGATGGCAGAAGGGGAGGGCGTTTGTTACGCCCGCTAGCAGAATTGTATGTTGGTTGGCGTTTATTGTTTCCAACACCACCTGACACTTTGAATATGCGTGTGATCCTGACTAATGGGAAGAGATGAAGAAAGGTGAAGAAGTGGTTTATATTTGGGTTGTAAGTTAGAGCCCAGAAGGCCCCCTAGAGTGTTGCGTCCTTCAATCACAACACGTTTGACCTCCCTGAGTCTCATATTCAAATGGTAATTATACCAAATTGAAGGACAGATCGTGTTTGCATGGTAAGGTAGTGAGGTAAGCAGAGGGCACAGGAAGGGAAGGGAGTGGAGTGGGCGTGGGAGGCTGGGAGATGATGACGTTTGAAACAGAGAGGGGGATAGATACCAAGACCACAGACACTCAGCGGAGGGCTGGCAGAGAGAGTTAGGGTTCAATCGCTAACTGACAATAGAAACCAAAAGGCATCAAGAGAGAGGAGCCGCAGAGAAGCAGTTATTTATTCAATCAGTCGGCCAGCAGACAGACAATCTGTCGGACTATAAACAGACACAAGTAGAAGGCTTCACTGTTGGCTGGAGATAGCATGAGGTACAAGAGGCCACATGACGCCGTTTACACATACATAAAAAGAGACCTTTACAATCCAGTGTTCCAATCACCCGATGGATGGAGAGTTCGTGATCATTGGAAAACAACATTTCTGAGCGGAGATAGAGTGTCTTCATGCAGAAAGACATACCATTCTCCTGACGTGCTATTATTTGGCGTTTGAATGACTTGCTCGACGGCAAAGAATAAAAAATAGCTAACTGCCTATCTTCCCCTGCTCCTGCACTACCCTCATCTGGCCCCTCTTAGGGTTCCCTCTCATGCCCACCCCACTGATGGTACCCGGGTTATCTGAGGACACCGTGGGGGCCCCCGAGACTTATTGAGAAGAAAGAGCAGCAGAGGCATCTATGCTACGCATCCTCTCTCTCTCTCTCATCACCAGATGTAGAGGTGGAGGTAGAGGAAGAGAAAGACCTGAAGCAGGAGGGGAATGTGCTCGAAGAAGAAGGGGACCACATTTCTCTTTCTCTCTCTCTCTCTCTCTCTCTCTCTTTATTCCCATCCCTTTATCTCTCTCCCACTGGTTTTCTGTGGCTATCTCTTTCTTATCTCTCTCTCTAGCTATCTCCTCTCTAATCTTCCCAGCCACCAGTCGCTTTAGGTCAGCCAAGAAGGAATACAAAGGTAAGGAGGATTGTTGAGGAAGTGAGGGGCATGGGAGGTTTCAGAAGTACACGTGTATTGGAGGGATTACCATAGAGCTCTCTTCAGCGTTCCCTCTTTCTCTCTCACCAGCTTGTGTAGCAAGGAATACCACCTCTTAAAGGTGCAGGAATCATAAGATGGTGGCAAACTTATACATTCATACCCAAAACAAATTGCCCCTAGTGGGATTAATGGAGTTGTATTGTATTGTATTGTATTGTATTGTACAAATGAGGGATATTAATTTAGGTTAAAATATTAAATGATATGTATATGTAACGGGTGTGCCCGCACTGCTACTGTTCATCAATGGGCGCACATCCGTTAACGCAGCGGTCCCCAACCACCGGGCTGCGGACCGGTACCGGGCCGCGGAACATTCCTAACCGGGCCGTAGGTTAACGAGGCTACGACATGACTAGAAAAAAAAAAAAAAAATTTTTTGTTTGTTTTTTTAATCCATGCAAAATGCGTGCACACTTAATAAACTCAATTTACTTCGTAATACTGTCACTCTTTTACTGTCATATATATATATATATATACTGTATATATGTATTGCAGCAGACATTATTATACCACTTCAAACCACAGAAAGGCTTTCATGTTTCGTAGTCTTGAAGTCTCTCCACCACAAAGTAAAGAGCTGCTTAAATTGATGCCTATTAAAACAAAGCAGTAGCAGTGAGCAGACACACAGCTTTTATGGTGCGGGTGGTTTGCATTGCTCAAAATGTTTGTTTCTTCATACTTACAATTATTTACTGTATATGGCTGGTTGCTGGCAGGTTGGAATTCAATGATTGAAACATTAATATTAACATTCCTAGAGATTCCCTGTAGTTGTAATTAAACAAATAGCTATAATGTGGAAATCCCAGTCGATAATGTAACAAATTTCTTAGTGCATAATCTAAGAACATTTTGCCTATAAGGTAACAACTTATAACATTTTGGTTTAACTGTTACATAATGAAGCAAGCATAATAAATTTCTCCTCACGTTATGACGCAAGCATAATCATTTTCTACTTGTAAGCCTTTTGCAGACATGTCCTCCGCATTTTTGCCGCATTTGTATATCAGGAGATTCGACCCTGAGGGTGATAAATACTTGATGCTTTATATGCAGACATTGATGTTCTTTAGACAACAGTAGAATCAACGGGGGGTTTAGGGGGCGCGGCTTGCAAGGGGCGGGATATGACATAGGGTCTAAGTTCGCAAGAGGCAGGATAAGTACAACCGCTATCGCTGTAGTTGGTTTTGGTTTGACCACCGACAAAATGGAGGCAGAACGGGCAGAACTCATCGCGATCATCTTAAATGTTGCTAAAATGATGCATCATATATTCCGTTGCATCCACAAAATCCGATCTAGGTCGATCGATGAAAAATTGGACCATGAGTTAGAGACAAATAGAGAAGAAGAAAGAAGAAAGGGCATCGCGAACGAAATATTTATTTGCTTCATTTAACATATAACAAACACTGGAATGAATGGAGTTGATTTCTGTGTTTAACTAAGAAAACAGGGAATGAAGGACAGAACCCTATAATATTCAGCTAACTGTTAAAAAACATATTGTATATAAGCGTGCAGCTGTGAACTGTATGATGTGTACTTATTTTTTGTACTTTTAGGGTTATGATAAGACCTATCTTTTAGCGTTCTCCACGAATGACCCTTAAAATAAATAATAGTTTATTAGATATTATATTTTTTATCCATTCAGCGAACAAAAGGCAACAGGCTGATTATCATTTAGGGGGCCACTCAATGTCTTGCAGAAGCATCATCAACACACCCACTCAAGTGGTGTGAGAAATACAGACTTTCTACTCCTCATTCACATTTAAGGTAATTTAAATTTCCTACGGAGAAAATACTACCTCAGGGTTAGTATTATTCAGGAGATTTTCAGGTTACAAATGTCAGGATATGGTCAAGTGTTTCTGAAAGCAGCCAGTATGCGATGATTTGATTACATTATAAAATGAGTCAATTTATGGGTTACAGGGGTAATTGTTCCATGGAAAGTGTTGTATACTATGCATACAAAACAATTATTCAATAGCTTTTACTGTCAAAGTGCATTGACATTTTAAAAATGCATGGCAACTACTATTGGTTAGTTGAAAAGAATAAGAACAAACAGCTGAAAATTGTGTTCATTTACAGAAGCACCTTATTAGTGAAATAAACTAAGAGTAACAACAGCTAAGGCAGCAACTTACCTAACTAAAGGGAAATAAAGCACAGGCTTGTGTGGGGGAGGGGGAGAGGGAGAAGGGAGGGTGGGTGTGTGAGGGCAAGATTTCGGATTGTACATTGGCTATCTGGCGTGAGAGTTTAAGATGTTCATGTTGTTTTTTTCAACAGAAGAATATGTCATTGAGATTAAACATCTCTTCAACTGACCTGGCCAAGACAGGCAGCAGTAGCCTACAGTCACACATCTAATCTATCCGGACCTATGCGGTTTCGTGTTAGGATTTATGTGGACGCCTGAAACGCAAACGATGACATCATTAGCCCCCCACCAGCTTGGGGACGTCAGAGTGGCATTGAATTTTTGATTTATTATTTTATTTGTATTCTTCTTGTAGCTTTAAATAAAGCCCCTTGATAATAGTAATTACTAACTGTACATTCAAAAGTATTTCTGCTAAATTGAAAAGGTTGAGTCTCCTTGTGACTGAATGTTTGTATATAGTGCGCAGGCTTGATGCGCTCCACTTTTTTCTGTGGAGAACCAGCGCCTTGATATTTACTACAGCGTTTCTACAGCTCGATGCGGTTTCGCAATGACTCCGTCTTTACGGAGATATTCCTGAACCGCATAAAACGAAACCGGATCGTTTTTGACCGTTTCGGCTCCGTGTGGAGGGGGCTTATCTTAACCTCTCTCAGTTAGAGAGAGGAAGGGATGTATCTTGAGGTACAGTGAGAATGTATACAGTTCCTTTTAATGTGAATGGTAATTATATAAACAAGGTTAATATAATTTGTATATAATTTTATATTATATTTATGATTGATATTTCCACGACAAGGATATTACACCATATACTAGTAAATGCATTCTTCGCTCAATTTGTATCCACATTTTAGAAATATCCTGCTCAATACTGTATAGAGGCAGTGGTTGCTTTTGATAGGCTGTCTTGAAGGGGCCCTATTATGCCCTTTTTTACTGTTCATTATTTAATTTGTTTGACCTCATATAATTGATTTACAAAAATAAAGGGTTGTCTAGCACATTCTTTTTTCTCATACTTTATGAGAATTACAACCCCTATGTGAAACACCCTGTTGCTTAGAATTTTGAGGCATTTAGAATCTTGGTGCTGATAGGGTGCTGACGTCTCTTCAGGCACTCTGTCACTCTGTCTATGGCTTCAGTGCTACCTTACCAATTTGAGCCTGAGTTGGACCCCGAAAGCGATAATGGAGCAGACGACGCTAATGACGAGCGCGATTTTAGTCGTAGAATGGACCAGGACATTTCACAGTGGTAAGTTTTTGTTTATGCTATTATACAGACACGTGATTTATCATGTATTTCGCGTAGCTTTTCAGACTTAGCTTGCGGCTAGTAGACCACTCGTACTCTTCAAGGGTCCGTAACAAGCTTTTTATGTCCCGACATGGCATATTGTTGACTACTTTTGTCCATCAAAATACACCGTTATAACGTAACATCTCTACTACCTAGGTGCAACTGTGGGAATTGTGCCACTATGCCCAACGAAGTGAAGAACGTCTGCTGTAGAGTAATCCCAAAGGTAAAACTGATGAGCTTTAGGCTAAGCTACAGTTTGTTGAGAACGATGTCATGTAATCTATCCATCATCTTCGGAGGATGTATATATATATATGTATATATATATATACATATATATATCCTCAGAAGATGAGTAGCCTACCACTATCATCACAAAACCTTATAATTAACTTCTAGTAAACTATATTGCATGTTTAGATCATCTCTACCATATAGCAACAGTAATATCAGTCCACTTGTAATGGAAAACGAGTAATCTCATCATTCTCACCTGTTAACTGTTAGTTCCAGCCAACTGTACCATGTTTGTTATTCATTAGTGATAACATTTTTTGTAAATAACAATCCTACTCGAATAGATGTTGCTTCAGCAATACCAGTTACGAGAAATCTCACCTGTTCACTGTTGTCTCAGCCATGTGTTTACAATAGCAATCATTGTTATGTAGAACTAAGGAGTGATTTAAAAAAAATAAAAAATAAAAGTATGACTGGAAAACAGATGTTGCTTCCTGAATCTGTATTGTCCGATGCAGTCATGTTGTACTCAGTGATGTCAAGGTCACTTTACACAGTAGTTATTTTGTCTTTTTGTATTTATTAGGTACTAAGATGAATGAGCCAAGTGCCAGAATCGATAACGCATGACACAACATGCACACAAGCACATACAGTCTACAAAATATCTACAATATCTACAAGTATGATTATGGACCTGTGAGGCACACAACAGATGAAGAGTAAGTCATTTTGGCTGTAAGCTCCCACTAAACAAAACCAAAGCAATATTATACTATTAATATTATAATTGTGATTTGAATCAATTTACCATTAAAAGAAAAACAAACTATAAGGCCGCGAGCTACAGGGCCTTACCGTGCACCCTCACCTCCTAACGAAGCCAACTATTTTTTTATGTTGAGCATGGTCAGACCATTCAAAAAGAGTTGGTTTCGTTTGGAGGTGGGGGCTGCCCAGTATAGGCCCAGCCTATAAGAGGTTATTGTTGAAAACAGTTTAACAGAAAGTTCCGCTCCTTGTCCCTTAGGCGTTTCAGGCATCTTGCCTATCGCAGCTTTGTAAGCTGGTGTTGGGGATATTTAGGACATAGTTGTCGGGTCGTCATCCCGTCATGTGTGGTGCCGCGGATATGGCAGCAGTTCCCATCTGGTGACTTCGTAGGCTTCAGACCACCTCTTGATTGAAGCGGGAGACGTGACGGGCAACCAGCTCAGCCTTGGGAGAGTGTGTCTATTCTGCTGAAAGGTCTGGAGAGATGGGGATAGTCTTCATTTCCTTTTCAAATGATGTTGGGTCCTCAAAAACCTCCATGAGCAGCCTCATGAGGTCATGTACATAGTCTGGAAGATATAGCATTAACATACTAATGAATGTAGCCATAACAATCTGTAAACTGATGTGTGTGTGTGTGTTTAAAGATTATATTTTACAAACTTACTGAATGTTGGATCTGTTTTCACGGCCTTCACAACACCTTCCCCACTCTTCGCCTGCACTGCAGAAGTCGTAGCTTGCTCCTGTGATGCATTTTCATTGTGGTGCATTGATGCTAGATACAACTTATGGTAAAAAAAAAAGCACCGCCATTAAACAACACAGAGTGTGCCTGACAATCATTCCAATCAATGGCTTTCACAATTACGAGATGGTGTAAATTATTACCTGCACAACATTCCCATGAAGGGAAATAACACATTCTTTGGAGCAAAACGCAGTATTAGACTGTGGAATGACTTGAGGATTCACTCTCCTCCGCTTCCTCCAACTCAAGCCGTGGTCTCTTGCTAGGTCACCAGCCTGGGCCCTTTATTGGTGTTGAAGTCAGCAGTGAGTGTGGCAAATGAGAGGTTGTTCCGAAGTCTGCACAGACAGGAGACACCTGTGTCTGCATGGCTACAAATAACAGAAACAAATCGTATTAGAAACTGGAAAATAATAATTTAGCAGTTTTTTCCTTGGTAATGGAGTAACACTGCAGAGTAAACCTTGGTTACCCATCACAAATGCAGGAAGCCATTTGCAAATATAAACCATATCCTATTTGGTTATGAAGTTATTTAGCCAATGCTTTTATCAAATTGTTAGTAGAAAGTAAGTATGTGATACATGAATGTATGTATAGCCAATATTCTAGCAACATCAGCAAGGGTGAATCTTCAAATAGATTACTGGACTGCAGATTCTAGGTAAACCAAAAAAAAAAAAACATCCGAAAACACAGGAAAAAGATGCTCACAAAGTTTTGTATGGACTGCATACTAAGTCACTAAAAACTCTTAGTGGCTACATACCTTTGCTTCTTACGTGTGCCTTTAGCGATCCCATGGACAACTGTGTGCCGCCTGATGTCGACTTCAACCGTGCACTTTGTATTCCCACAGAATGCATTCCCACCGGCGAATTTGTTTGGGTTCCCGTCGATATAATCTGAGGCGTGTCAGTCTGGCATCCGACGTGTTGAAAGGGGCGATTAAGGGCACTGCAGTCCTGCTAAAATTATCACACATAAATCACGACGAAAAATTATTTTACACAGTACAAGCTAACAACATCTGAAACAGGAACTGTGACCATTTAACCCACCTTATAGTAACACCTCACATAAGGCTAAGGCTAGCTCTCATTTTACAGACAGTTTAGAATTGTAGTTTGAGATCCCGCAAAAGGTTTGTGGAAGATGAACCAGCCTCGCAACAAGACTAGCAGCTAGTTACAGAATGAATTATTTTATGGTAGGAAATTGTAGGGTTAATTACCCCAACTTATATTACACACAACACAGCCACTTTTGTTATTATCAGTATAGGTTTACTTACATGTTGAGAGTCATCTTCACGCAGGTTGCTGAAGCAGCCATCCGTGAAGTGGAGGCGACACAGAAAAAGGCTCGGTAAAGTCGGTGGAATAGGGATAAAAATGAAATCTAGCCAACGGCTACGTGAAGGCTCTGCCTTTGGCAAACCATACAAGGGAGAGGTCCCTTCACAACCAAGAAAACACCTTCTAGCCATTATTATATATATATAATATATAAATAGTATTATGTCTTTCTGTCCATCTACTTCTCTACTCAAACGCTTGTTTTACGATCCATTTCCCCGACCCCAGCGTGTCCAGGAACGCAGCAAAAGGTCATTGATGACGCTCTCCTATTGACTCCCAGCAAAAGTACATGCTTACGTCACCATGTACCGGAAGTAAAAGAAAGCCGCGGAGAAAAACGTATGTAAAGCGCAATAGGAGAAGGAAAAAACGGAAAAGCATAATAGGCCCCCTTTAAGATTAGTCTTCAGCTTTCATCATCTCGCTCGTCTTTATTTACCTCCACGCCATGCCCTCCTGATGGATGCCTGTGTGCTGGTTCCCTCCACAGCATCAGCTGCTGGCTTGGAGCTCCCGGTGTCTCTGGTACTGACCGGCCAGTCTCATTCGCTACCTTCTCACTCAGCCCTTTGCAGATGCTTGTTGGTAGCATGCTCGTTCTTGTTGATGTTTAGTATGGCATGCAGCATTCTGGTGTAGCACCGATCCAGAGACTTCTGTAGGGTGGGCTTCAGGATCCAGCCTTCAGAGCCATGAAAGGGAACAGACTGTGCAGTCGCATAGATGAAGCTTAGCTTGATGTTTCGGAAGATGTTGGAATTCCTTACACAGCTGTGTGGTTCAGGGCCCTCCATGCGATCACTTTAAGGTCTTGCTCTGATAAGGTAACACAAGAGCCCAGGTATTTTAAGTCATTGACTTCCTTCAGAGCAATGCCCCCTGCTGTCATAAGAGGTGGATGGTCCTGGAAGATGTTGGAGATTACCTCGAGTTTCTTGGCCTTTAGCCTAAGACCAACCTTTGCCCGATCTAACTCCCCTCTGGTCCAGAGCTCCCGGGCCTGCTCCACATGGTCCGATACCAGACTCTGGTCCAAAGCTCCTGGGCCTGCTACACACAGTCCGATACCAGACTCTGGTCCAGAGCTCCTGGGCCTGCTCCACACGCTCTGATATCAGGCTGAGGTCCTCTGCATAGCCCAGGCCTCAGGGCTGTACAGTGCGACAGTTTTGATCGCATTTGCTATTAAAATATATAACGTGCGAAGATAAATACAAGTCCACTCGCACCGGTGCGAAAGGGTGAGAAGGACCCGTGCCGAAAAAAAATACGTCTTTCTTTACGACTTTCAATGGCACTGCTAAGCGCGAGTGTGTGGGAGCATGATGGGAGCGATGCATGTAGGGAAATGTATTTTGAATTATAGGCTCGCCAGTTCCGCTGAACTACTAAAAAACTACATTTCCCGACCCGAACATTCGTTGAGGAAGAGGCTTTGTAACGGTCGTGGGAAATTCACTTTTTAAGCAAAACAGAAAAATGAAAAGGTATTTCTCTGTATTCGGAAGTTCTTTCTTCATCAAATAAAGATGGAAACTTGGAAAAAAATCCACGTATGGAAAAGATCGACTCGGCGACCACAAGCACGGAACCGGCACCTTCGGACGAAGCCGACTCCCCCCATGACTCCGTCGCGGCCAACGGGAAAACGTACAGGTTTAACCCCAAGTGGTTAAAAACGTTCAATTGGCTGGTTGACGACCAATCCAAGATGTCTATATTGTCTTATTTGTAATAATTACTTAATTTTGTTGAATGTGTTCACCACTTCTGGCTGCTGATGTTTTAAAAGAGGCTCTCATAGTCACTTTACTATTTAATATGTTCATTGTCACTTTACTGTTGTTAAATTTGTTCATATTGTGTTACTTTTGTATATACACGTCCTATTCTGTTCATATAGTTATATCTGAATAATTTTTATTTTTTGACTATAGTATGTGTGCTACCAAAATAATTTTTGTGCTACTGAATTTTTTTGCTTGCTAGCACCAGTGCTACCATTTTAAAAAGTAAGCGTACAGCCCTGGTCCTATGTTCCCCGGTCTGTTACTTTTTCCACCATTACTGCCAAATTCCGGCCGAGATAATCACCATTGCATGTCTTTACATTTTGTGGAAGAGGGAGGGACGTCGGAGAACCCGACGCAGTCTATTGTATTCATAATATTGTAATGATCACGGAAGAGGCAGTGAATGAATTGAATGAATATTGATTAGACAAAGATTTATTAGGTAGGCCTACCTAATAAACTAAGACTACCTAATAAACCACTATGTTCTGCTTGGTATTAAGACTAACACACAAGACTGGAAACCATAGCAATGCCGGTAAACAAACCCCGAGAAGCCCAATCCCTACGAGAGCCCCCTGCGCCACGGCCATCCGGAGGCGCACAGAGCTTTTGGCCGTGATATTGTCTATACAATTATATTATGTTATATACTATTATATATAGAGCTCCGGGAGTCGCAAACGGCAACAATCACTTTCTCCTCCATGCTTCAGTTCACCCCGTACTGCACTGCACTGAGTTGGCCGGTTGAACGCTAATTGGCTGTTACGTTACACATGTCACTCAGTGGCCACGCTGTTGAACGTTGATTGGCGTTACGCGAATATCGCGTCAAAGTTTAAATATTTTTAAAGGTTGATAGATTGCGGGGAACATAGGACCCTTTTCCAGAAAAGGGTCCTATGTTCCCCGCAACAGTGGGGAGCATAGGACCCTTTTTCAGAATAAGGCTCCTATGCTCCCCGGTATGTATTGCTGCAGGCAGTATGCAAACTATACCGCGGCTTTCGGGGGGGGGCTCAGTTATATTGGGGGGGGGGGGGGGGGGGGGCTTGCGCAGTGTTTCCCCCAGGAGGTTGGGGGGGGGGGTGTTGTTATTTCATGGTCCTGCGGTCTTCAGTGAGGGTTTCAGTTTGCAATAATATATTCGACCACAAGTTGCCGCCGTTTCAATGTGTATACATATATTTTTTCGATACATTGGTAGTCGAGGCGGGCCCTATTGTTGTTAAGGAGGCCGCCTTAAACATACAGTGCTGGGGGGAACACTGTTCCGTGTGCCTCAGAGCGAGGACTTACTCAAAACACAAATTATTATAAGCCTGTATGCCTACTTGCCTTATGTCAGCACATATAAGCACATATCACATCCAACCCTCCACCCACGCATCAAATCTAACCACGGTCAAGCCAGCCGCTAAATTTTACGTACGCCCATATTGCGACCTTTACGATAACTGCACAGAGAAGACCCTGCAACCTTTACGTTAACTGCACAGAGAAGTACAGCTTCTGGTTTTCAAATTAATATACACTTTATTTATTTATTTATATTCACTTATTTATTATTATAAGGACCATTCAAAGCTAATCGAAAGAAGTGTGTATTAATCAGCCTGTTTAGTCGAGCGATCCACCACTGATTTAGAGTCATAAGGTCACATCACCTGGGCGCTATTGAGAAAAAATAATTTTCATAGAAATATTAATATAATTATGAGGAATATTCACATGACTAAAAACAGAATAATAGAGCATTTTGGGTTTATAGCTCCCAGATTAGCATCCATTTATACAGATGAGCCCTTACCTTAAAACAGAAGCGACCACACAGGCCTGGGATCAGCTTCCTTTGCTGTTGGTCCAGAAGCCCATGATGCAGACAGGCGATGTTAATCCACTCTTTTGATAAGTGCATGCCAATGACCTTTTCAGAAAGCCGAATAGTTTCCATCCCTAACAAACAGCCAGGTGTTGCGGGACTTCCATTCTCTCCACTGCTGGCTGGTCCAGTTAGCCGGGAGAGAGAGGCAGGTGGAGTCACCGTCATCAGCGGCCTCTGAGCTGTCGGCTGTTGGCGGGCTTTCACTAGCAGCAGTCCCCGCAAGTGCAGCGGTGGTGGTGTCGGTTGTCCCCAAGCTATAAGAGCCGAATAACTCGCCTCTCGCTGCTCCTCAGAGTCGATCGTCTTCGAATTCTTTGTAAATCCGAAATTGTAGTCGGATCGAGCATCACTGCAAAACATGTAATTCGTTTGGTTCAGGTGACGTCACTGTAGCTTTGCGCCGCCATCTTGAAGACCGATCCCACCCACTGACCCACTAATTTCAGTGGTAACTCAGCACCAACAATAACACCTACGACCACAATCAAACAATGAGGATGCGCTCTTATATTCTCTTTAGTGCAGGTAATGAAAGGTTCTGAAAGATGGCATATCCATGTAGCTTACCAATGAATAAAATGCATACAAAAAACGTTGACATATGACCCACTATGTTCTGCTTGGTATTAATACCTCATTCATTGTCCAAAATAATCCATAATAATTAAAATCGGGTTTTGTTGTGGGTACAAAATTAATCTTGAAGAAAACTCGTCCCAAGCGTCCCCGGCGAAATTATCGTCTATGATTTGATGACTGATTTCAACGATCAATGATAGTAACCCACCACAAACTGTTCACAAGAAGTCACAAATATATAGTACTTAAGCATTTTCGCAGATATAGTCGGGCGCCAGCGGACTTTCTGCTCCCAATAAACAGCTTTTCTTCAGCTATTTAAAGGACAATGAGGCCGACACTTAAAAGGCTGCGCCTATACTCATAGAATCTAGAGTTACAATACGTAACTATCGTTCTATGTCGTATAGGCTTCGCCTTTTAAGGCTATCGCTATTGGGTTAAAGGGCGAAGCACGATATAGTCTATGCCTCATTGGTCCCGATCAGTACCAGAAACAAAGCTAAATACGCGCTAGTATCATGCGTCAGACGTAGCATAACATATGTCATGCGTCTAACGGCACGTCATCAACGAGCAGCTCCAATGTGTCTGATAAGACACAAGAGCTCTCAGCATGAATATTTGACTCCTCCTCACATTGTCTAATATGCGAGGGGAATAGTCACACAATGTCACACTCTGACAAAGCACCTAGAACTGAGTGCGTCATAGAGATGTCTCTTAGGTAAAACCTAAAAAATGAGCATGGGGAAGCCCAGGAGGCTGGTGTGCAGATATCCTCCATAGGCATCCCTCTTTGCAGAGCGACAGAGGACGATTCCTCTGGTCGAGTGAGCTCTGATAGTCTCAGGCGGCTCTGCCCCCGCTGACAAATAAGCCTGTGTGATAGCATCACACAGCCAATGCGACAGCCGTTGTTTTGTCAGGGGGAGGCCCTGGGAATGTTCTCTGTAATGCACAAATAACTGTTGAGATTTGCGCAGAGCCTCCGTGCGCTTCACATAACAGGCAAGCGCGCGTACGTGGCACAAGAGATTGGCTGTTGCCTCCTCCTCAGATTGATGAGGAGGGAGAGAGAAACCATTGAGTGTTATTACTCTCGATCTGAACGAGCTAGTAATACTCTTAGGTGTAAAAGCCGGGTTCGGGCATAATATTGCCCAACTGCCGTCCCCTTGTATTCTAAGACAAGAAGGGGCTACAGAGAGTGCAGACAGGTCGCTCACTCTCTTAGCTGATGTCAGGGCCAGCAGCAAAGCTGTCTTGGCTGACACAAACTTGCGGGGCACCCGGTAAAGAGGCTCAAATGGGGCTTTAACCAGTGCGCGCAGCACCAGTGTTAAATCCCATTGTGGAGTGAGAGAGCGCGTCACGGGTCTCTCTCCACACACAACTTTTAGGAAGCGCTTCATTAAGGGGTGACTAAAAACAGTTTTATCCCCGAAGCCTTCGTGGCATGATGAAACAGCAGCCGCGTACGTCTTAACCATGCTAAAGGCCAGCCCTCTTTCCATCAGCGTCTGCAGGAAAGAGAGCACACGCGGCAAAGGGCAAGAGATGGGATCACGACCCCTCTCCGTGCACAATTTCTGGAAAGCCGCCCATTTAGCCGAGTAACACGCTCTGGTGGAGTCAGCTCTGGCAACCTGGATGGGCCGTACGACCTCCTGGGAGAAGCCGAGACCCTCTAGGCGCTGGCATTCAGCGGCCAGGCCCACAAGCGCTGGCCGATCTCTGGGTAATCTATGATTGCTCCCCCTGCCTGTGAGAGAGCGTCCCGCCGCTAAGGGAGTTCCATCGGTGGCCCCGAGAGCAGATGCTGGAGGCAGGGAAACCACGGTGCACTCGTGCGTTGCGGTGCTATGAGAATCATTCACAGCCGCTCCTCTTGGACTCGGTCCAAGACTTGGGGAATCAGGGGGACGGGTGGGAAAGCGTACAGGAGTGTGTTGGGCCACGGTCTGTGAGCGAACGCATCCACCCCGAGTGGAGGATTGTACTTCGCGCTGAGGGAGAACCACAGCTCGCACTGTGTGTTCTCCCGTGTGGCGAATAGGTCGACCTCCGCCCTCCCAAACTCGCTCAATATCTGATTGATCAGATCGTGGTGCAGAGTCCAATCTCCTGGTTGGGGACCCCCCCTCGACATCATGTCGGCCCCTCTGTTCAGGACACCGGGGATGTACTCTGCTCTGATGGAGAGCAAGTGCGTGTGCGCCCAGCATAACAGCTGTCTCGCTATGCTCAGCAGCTGTGCCGAGCGCACGCCCCCTTGGCGATTTATGTATGCTGCTGTCGCCTTGGTGTCCGTGCGAATCATTACGTGTTGATTCGTCAACAATGGGGCAAAGTGTTGGACCACTTTCAACACAGTGAGGAGCTCCAATGCGTTTATATGCATGGTCACGGGGGGGGGGGGCAAACGCCGCCCACCACGTGAAACTCGCATGTTCCTCCCCAGCTCGACAGAGAAGCATCCGTGAATACTGAGATGTGTGACGTTGCTCTGCCTCACGGCACCCCTCTCGCGAGAGTTCGGGGATCGCCCCAGTGGGTCAAATCGGGGCCCACTGATAGGGGAATGGTCACTTTGCGCCGCCATTGGCGCACCGGGTCGATGCGCAGGCGAGAAAAACATCTCTGCAGCCGCCTCATGTGTGAGCGGCTGACATCATGCCCAGCAGCCTCATGACACAGAGGGCTGTCACGACGCTGCCCGGGGAACAGCGGCGGAGGAGAGACCACAGCGTCTCCATCCTCTGCTGTGAGAGCCGTGATTTCATTACAGCTGAATCCAGCTCTACCCCCAAATACATCACACACTGTGAGGGGAGTGGGGAGCTCTTCTTCGAATTTATGGTGAAGCCTAAATTCGACAGGTGAATCACCAGCTTTTTTGTTTGAATAGCTGCTTCCTCCTTGGAGCGAGCCATCAAAAGCAGATCGTCCAAGTAGAACAGTACTCTCATTCCTGTTGCGTGAAGCGGCCGGAGAGCCGTCTCCACGCACTTGGAAAACATTCGTGGGGCTAGAGAATAGCCGAACGGGAGACGGTTGTACTGGTAGTGTGACCCTTGGAACGAGAAACGCAGGAATTTCCTGTGTTTGGGGATCACTGTGACGTGGAAGTAGGCATCCTTCAAATCTATTGAGGTGAAGCAGTCGCCCGGCTTTACACACTGCTACACTCGTCTGATTGTTAACATGTGAAACGGCCTCTCCGCGATGCATTTGTTGAATAGGGCTAGATCAAGAATCGGTCTCAGCCCTCCTGTATTCTTGGGTACCAGGAAATAACGGGAATAGAATCCCTGCATTTCCTCTCCCTTAGGGAACTTGGAAATCACTTTTTTCGCTAGAAGCTGCTGGAGCACTGCCAAAAGTGACAGCTGTTGATCCTTGGATGACAGCGTTGTTTCCACAATCCCGTTGAATCGTGGCGGAACGGAGGTGAACTGCAGGGTGTGACCCTTGCTGATCAGCCTGTCCATCCATTTGGCCAGGGAGCATGCGTTCAGCCATTCTGAGTAATGCTCCGAAAGCACCTGTGCAGCCTCTTGTTTTGATGCGGCTGTCATGGAAACGAGCCACGCTTGAGCCCCTGCCGCCGCTGCTAGCGGAGGAGTCCTCCCCGCAGCCCATGGGGGGCTCTGCCCGAAAGGGCTGGGTGTGTGTGTCATTAGCAGAGGCATGCCCTGCCTGCTCAGCTTGTGACAAGAGTGTAGCTTTCTCTCTCCTGAGCGTTGGGACGCGAGGAGGAATAACACTGTGAATGGGCAGCAGACTGCTGACACTGTGAACGAGCTGCGTGTCATTCGTAGACAGAGAGCTCATTTTAGCGGCCGTCTCGCCACGTGTGTCGTGGCAATTTCTCTATCAGAGTTTGCGTCTAAGACAGATGAGATATTTAGATGCAAAAAGCACACAATACTGTTGACAATAAATAATAATTAATTAATTAATAATTAATTAATAATAATTAATTAATAATTTTGCCATGGCGCCGACGCGAGTAGGACGCTTATCCAGTAGCTCCGTGCGTGTTGCGTTGTTTTTAGTAATTTAAGTGTGTTTTTATAAACTTTTAACTTTATCAACTATTTATATGTGTAGATCTATAGATATTATATGGATACACTGACTTGTCATGGACAGCAAAGCGATGGACATCTTGTTTATTCAAGGGAGAAACTGCTTTCGCTCCAAACAATGGGACGTAACGGCTTTTTCCACCCCATACCTGCGCAGCTGAGGAGGAGGCGCCGAGGCTGCAGAGCCGGAGCGAAGGTGAAGGCTAGGCTAGCGGCTAAGCGGTGGAAGTACAAGCCCTCGGTTCCGTCGATAGTGATGGGGAATGTGAACTGTTTGACCAACAAGACGGACGAGCTGGCTGCCCTTGTGAGGACGGACAAGACGTTCAGGGAGTGCAGCTTACTTTGCCTCTCTGAAACCTGGCTAACCCAGAACATCCCGGACGCTAATGTGGATCTACCTGGATTCACCACAGTGAGAGCGGACCGAGACTGTGGACGCAGCGGCAAAAGCAAAGGAGGGGGACTCGCGCTGTTTATCAACAACAGATGGTGCAACCAGGGGCATGTTACGGTGAAGGAAATCGTGTGCGACCGAGACATCGAGCTGCTTGCGGTAGGTCTCAGACCGTACTACATACCAAGAGAGTTCTCCCACGCCATCGCTGTTGTTGTTTACATCCCTCCGCGGGCGCACGCAGAGACCGCGTGTGACGTCATACATTCAACAATCGCGAGACTGCAAACACAACACCCAGACGCATTCATCGCTGTCTCCGGGGATTTCAACCATGTGATACTGGACTCCACATTGCCAGACTTTCACCAGTTTGTAAGCTGCCCCACCAGGAAGAACAGGACATTAGACCTCCTGTATACCAACGTGAGGGAAGCTTACACTGCCACTCCTCTGCCCCCACTGGGAAAGTCTGACCATAACCTGGTCCTGCTCTTGCCACAGTACAAAGCACAGATCCAGAGACAGTCTACGACCAAACGCTCCTTCAGGAAATGGTCTCCTGAAGCAGCAGAGGCTCTGAGGGACTGCTTTGAATGTACTGACTGGAGCGTGCTGCAGGGAGCACATGGTGAGGACATAGAGGGGGTCACACACTGCACTACTGACTACCTGAACTTCTGTATGGACGTTGTGGTCCCTATCAAAACAGTACGCTGCTTCCCCAACAACAAGCCCTGGATCACCAGCAATGTCAAGGACATCCTGAACAGGAAGAAGAGGGCATTCAAGGAAGGTGACAGAGACGAGCTGAAGCGCATACAGGTGGAACTCAAGGTCCAACTGAGAGAGGCGAAGGAGGAATACAGAAGGAAGGTAGAACAGAAGCTGCAGCATAACAACATGAGGGAGGTCTGGGATGGCATGAAAACCATCACAGGCTGCAAGAAGAAGGGCAGCATTACAGGAGAGGGGGATGCTGGAAGAGCAAACCAGCTAAACCTGTTTTTTAACAGGTTTGACACTCCAGCTCCCACAACCAGCGATGGTCCACTTCACACCCACACCATGTCCATCACCTCCCCCAATTCCACCACCTCAGACTGCAGACCACCCCCACCCCCACCCTCCACACCCATGGACAGTTCAACCCCCCTCCACACCACCATCACCAAAGATCAGGTGAGCAGAGAGCTGAGGAGGCTTCATCCAAGGAAAGCAGCAGGCCCGGACAGAGTGTGTCCAAGGATGCTTAAAGCCTGTTCTGCTGAACTGGGGGAGCCACTCCAGCATCTCTTCAACCTGAGCCTGCAGCTGGGGAGGGTCCCAGTGCTCTGGAAGACTTCATGTCTCATCCCGGTTCCTAAGAAAAAACACCCCAGGGAGCCGGGTGACTTCAGACCAGTAGCACTAACATCACACATTATGAAGACATTTGAACGGCTGTTGCTCCATGTCCTTAGACCCCAGGTACACCACGCACTAGATCCACTGCAGTTTGGATACCAGGAGAAGGTGGGCGTGGAGGATGCCATCCTCTATCTGCTCCATAGGGCCCACTCTCATCTGGACAGGGAGAGCGGCGCTGTGAGGATCGCGTTTTTTGATTTCTCCAGCGCCTTCAACACCATCCGCCCCCTCCTGCTGAGAGACAAGCTGACAGAGATGAGAGTGGACCCACTCCTGGTTACATGGATTACGGACTACCTCACAGAGAGACAACAATACGTTAGACTGAAGGGCTGCACGTCAGACACTGTGGTCAGCAGCACCGGAGCACCACAAGGCACCGTGCTCTCTCCCGTCCTCTTCACCTTGTATACATCCGACTTCCAGCATAACTCTGGGCTCTGCCATGTGCAGAAATACTCAGACGACACTGCGATAGTTGGCTGTATCAAGGATGGAAGGGAGGGGGAGTACAGGAGCCTGGTCGAGGACTTCGTGAGGTGGTGCAGGTCCAACCATCTGCAGCTGAACTCCTCCAAGACCAAGGAGATGGTGGTGGACTTCAGAAGGAAGAAACCACATCTCCTACCCGTGTCCATCGAGGGGGTCGATGTGGAGGTGGTCAGGACCTATAAATATCTGGGACTGCAGCTGGACGACAAGCTGGACTGGACAGCAAATATGGAAGCTTTATACAGGAAAGGGCAGAGCCGTCTGTACTTCCTAAGAAGGCTGGGGTCTTTCAACATCTGCAAAAAACTACTGCAGATGTTTTACCAGTCTGTGGTGGCCAGCGTGCTCTTTTATGCTGTGGTTTGCTGGGGAGGAAGCAGCAGGAGGAGAGACGCTGGTCGAATGGACAGACTGGTGAGGAGTGCTGGCTCAGTAGTGGGAACAGAGCTGGACTCTCTGGTGACAGTGGCAGAGAGAAGGACCCTTGACAAACTGCTGTCCATCCTGGACAACACCCACCACCCTCTGCATGACACCTTCACCAGGCAGAGGAGTGTTTTCAGTGGCCGACTGCTGTCCCAGTCCAGCTCCACTAATAGACTAAAAAACTCTTTCGTCCCCCTGGCCATCAGACTGTACAACAGCTCCCAGTAAAGGCAGGGAGGACAATAGATAACAACAATGGACATTTTATTTATTTATTTATTTATATTTATTTATATCTGTATTTTTGCACATCCATCTGCACTGTTTTTATGTGTGTTTTCGGCTGCTACTGGATACTTGAATTTCCCCCGGGATTAATAAAGTATATATCTATCTATCTATCTATAAGCGGTCATATATATTTGTAATAAAAGTACGAACAAAGATACATCACAACATGCATCAACAAACAATAAAACAGGCAAACATTACAATAATCTGAGGCCTCAGATGGGAGCTTCTCTTTGCGTGTTACTTCATACTCTAAAGGTACGCTCGGGAGAAGTCCACTGTTCGAATCAATGAGTTCTTATTCACTTCGGTTGGGTTCTGGAGGGGGTGTGTCCCCCAATAAACCAAAAGCCTTTGTTTACCAGATGGTAATCTTTACAATTGAAGCTCCCCTGGATGCCATTTGGATGGGTCGGCGGCCATGCCATGTAACCCTTTTGCTTCGTTGACGCTAGCCAGGAACTCGAGGAACAGGCCCATACATCAAAGAATTGCATGGCAGATGATTTGCAACACACGAAAACATAGGAAACAGGCAGGCAATAAAAATGCATCACACGACCCTAGAAGGTTCACACTTTAGATGACCCATAAGTAGAGTAGAAGGCAGGCAATATATGCATCACACAAAATAGTAACAAAACTTAAGTTCATAGCTAGACCAAAAACGTAACAACATGTAGATTTTCCATCACAATCCCCCCTTTGATTATTTATAATCACAAAATGATGCAACCTTCAGGATTAAAATTATCACTTAATCACAACATGCATATGTTCATAATCTACTATGTCCGACCATGGCCTCCAAGTACAGATAATTTATACCACCGTTCGCTTTTACATAAGGTAGTATAAAATCACCTAACATCACCTGGAAAAATACAATTAAACTTCCATCACACTATCAATCCCATCAGATAGTGGTCCAGGGCTGGCATCCATTCTGAATGATGTCGATTCTGGCCCCATCTCTCCCCAGGCCAGAGACAGTCTTTTGGGCCTGGTTCTGACGTGATTGTGTGTGTAAGGGTGAGTTACTTGCACTTCACCCTGGTTTCAGTGTGGAGTGACGGCCAAGGGGGTTGGGTCGGAAGTGACCTTTGTTGTTGGTGAAGGTGCCCGCTTGCAGTGGCTGGCGTGGGTCTGGGTAGCACTCTTAGCTACCTTGCTGTGATCCACAGGACTTGGAATGATTCCAACCACCTTTGTGAATTCCAGGCACGTCTTCGATAGTAATCCATGTATCGTGGCCCTTCCTTGGGCCGTATCTGCTGTTGCCTTGGCTTGTTGTCCCGTAGACGTTGTTCTCTACGGGACCACTCTCCCTCTCTACTGTCCCACCACTCCGAGGGTGGTACGC
The DNA here is from genome assembly GCF_902167405.1 of Gadus morhua. Taxonomy (NCBI): domain Eukaryota; kingdom Metazoa; phylum Chordata; class Actinopteri; order Gadiformes; family Gadidae; genus Gadus; species Gadus morhua. The sequence goes on along the minus strand of NC_044050.1, from coordinate 1,579,465 downwards.
ACAATGGTTGCGTGGGTCAATTCTGTTGGATGACTTGGTTCACCAAATGTGAACCATTGTCACTGGATAATTTCTTTGGGAATCCCCCCTTTTGATAATTATCAGCATAAACATCAAAATCAAGTCATCTGTTTCCAGACATTCAAAAGTCATAAAAAAAAGAAGAAAAAAAAAGAAACAAGGCTACCTTTTAAAAACATTTCTAAACAAAAAAATATTCTTATTAGATGCGTCCTTAATGCTGCTTCCGTTTTACAAACACATGAGTAGTTGGCAAGCACTTATTGTTTACTACTCTAAACATTAATTGTCAATCCAGTCAGTATTAATAACACACAGTATAACCCAAAAATTAAACAGTATTCTTCTTCTCTTTCCAATTGTTCTTCATGATGTCTCTGAGGGACCAAAATGGGGTTTGTTTCATTTTTTTTCTGAGTAATTATTTCCTTTGGTTTGCTTTGGTATACCCAAGGTTGTTGTTGTGGGCTCCCCATCCCCCCTCTTGACACATGGACTTTCCCTTGTGTCAATTTACCATAATACGGGAAAGCCCAGGCCTGTAAGCATGGCTTGCTGTTGCGAGCGCACCAAAAACCCTCTACTTTAACTCTGAAAAACATTGTAGCATAACGTTTTGTGCCTTAATGAATTATACCGCTGTCGTACATTTGGATTCTGTCTAGCACATTTCTTTAACCTTCAACTTTTCTACTTGTCTATGTTTCTTCAAACCACTTTTCCTGATGACTTTCAAACCTTTCAGATATACTTCTTAGAAAATATCACACAATTTATACACAGTCCTAGTTACACATTAGATCTCTTCTCTTGTAATATGCGTGAATGCTGTGTCTAGTGCGATACTTTCCGTACACTGCTCTTCTCTCCATCCGCCTGGACACGCCTCCACCTCTCTCTCTGCTTTCTGCCTCTCATCCGCATCACGGGCTGTCCTTTGAAGTGCCTGTTCCCACGTCTCTCCCGTCTCTGAGACCCTCCTTTGTCTCAATGTTCAGGCCACTTCCTTCTGGCTACACAGGCACCATGGAGGCCACCACTCTGGTGCGGTTGGTCCTGCTGGACTGTCTCCTTGTGTCGTCCAGCAGACCGTTCCGTAGCTCTTCAGGTGGGCCTCCCATGGTCTGTAACTTCATTAAGTCTGATGTAGTGGAGTCGTGACATGGAGTATTTGCACTGGATTGGGCCACTGGTCGGGCTGAAAGCAGGAGGAGGAGGAGCGTTGTCCAGGTCCGGATCTATTTGAACAAAACTCGATGCAGATGGGTTATCTTTCTCCCCAACCCTTTCCTTATCTTGTCTTGCCTTATGTTCTCATCTATCTCTTCTCCTTCCATAACACATACTTCTTCCAATCTCTCTCATACGTTCATTAATTCACCTTCTTGCCATTTGGCCATAAAACATTAACAAAATATCATAATATAAAAAATCAGCATTTTCAATATAAGGCAATACACTTCTGTTGTCCCCGTCACGTTGTCAGTCTGGGGTCAGTCGGGGTCAGTCAGGGTCATGTCATGGCTGTGTGATATGGTTGACCATTAAACTGGTTGTGATAGATTGTAATAATCGAGTATCCACTGTCTACAATAGCCCGTTGTTTAAAATAACCATATATAATTCTTTTTTTTGTATTTATTTTTAGCAATGTTCTTCTCCCTTGGAGGACCAAATTAGTCATATTATATGTAGAAATATTGTCCCTAAGGACCATGCAAGTCTGGTATACTATCACATGCGTCCCCCCCCCCCCTTGACAGCCCATGGGCCCAATCCAGCCCATGTCATGTCGGGGGTTTTTGCAAGGGACAGATGTGGGGCTGAGTCGGGATTATAGAATACCTTCACTTCTTTGTCAGAAGCTACGGTTAACATGCAAAACTTCTAATTTCAAAGCAATAATCAACATAGCTGTATTACAATAATTTTTTTGAACCACAGTTCCTCGACCTCCGCTAATTGTCCATCATAAGACATTCTGGCAGTAAAATGCAAATCATCTTTGGGCATGTATTGTATTTCTGGCTGGTTCTGCATGCAATGGTGTGCGTTTGTTATCAGTATGTCAGCTATTGACCCCGGTCCCTCTTGCAGCAAGTCCCGTGAATAAAATCATGTATCATGGGGCTTGCATCGGAGGTAACCGTGAGGCCTATGTCGGTGCAAATGACACTTTAAATCTAGCTGATCAGGTCGCGTAAGGCTGATAAGAACCATACAACAATCATTTGGATGTGGTGCTTGTGTGCGTTTTGACGCTGAGCCTACCATTTTGCATGTTTGTTGTGTTTGTGTTATGGTGCTCATACCTCCTCCTTGGACCTGGCCTTCTCCTGCGTCCCGTCAATGCGAATGCCCCCTTCCATCTCGGCCTCTTGGATGATTCACAGTCACTTCACTGGAAGCTGCGAACTGCCAGCCGGCCCTTCCATTGTCTTTGTCGATTCGTTTGGGAGAATCGTTGGACCAATGCTCCATGACGCCACAAGTAAAGCAGGCCTGTCTCTGTGCTTCCCCACTTTCCTGTGTTCGTCCTTGCCGTCCGGCGCCTCCACGAACATTCTATCAGCTTGGTCTCTCCCGGGAACGTCGCGACCCCACCATAGGCCCAGTTTGACTTGGCGCACTTCGTCGATGGGTGATGGGCCATTTCCAGAATGGCTGTAGCGAGGGATTCCCCTCCCACTGCAGATGGGTCCGGGAGACATTCTGCTATGTCCTTAATGTCATGGATCACCATGCACGGAAAAACGTATGCCGGACTGCCATAAAACCCGTTGCGCTGTTAGCGGGTGCTTCCTACTTGTTGTGAGGTCTGGATAGAGGTTGAATTATGGAGCGCCGGTCTGGGCTTTGTCGTCATACGGTGGAGGTGAAGGGGGATTCGCACGCGGTCCGCCGGTGCAGTCCAGGTCCGGATCTACATCTCGGGTGAAATTGAGATTAAAAATTCCTACACTCTCTACGCTCTCTGTCCCTGGCTGTTTATTTTTTTTTTATCCTGCCTTTCTCTTTCCCACAAATAAAATGCACACCAACATAATTAAAACTTCAACAACCGTTTTAAGCTAAAACTCCCCATCTCAGGAAAGCCCAGTTTATACCAATATTTTAAACTCTCCAGAGCCATGTTTCACAATGTTTCTCCCGATCTATTATCTATTTTTAGATCCATACACACTAGTTACTATTATCTAATATCACCGTAACCTCCTTGTTACTACACATATATATATATATGCATCTATTAATGAATGCCTATTATTATTATTTATATATATTAGGGCTGTAACGATACGCGTATCAAACCGAAAATCGCGATACTCAAAGCCACGATCCTGTCTCGCGGTGTGAGAAGGCAGAAGTGCGATACGCCCTTTCTAACTCTGCGGTCAAATTGTCCGATTGAAATTTGCTAATAATTTGTCTAAATAATAGTCTGCTGACAGCGCCCCCTCTTATCGATGCCGTAAGTAGGCGACTGCAATCCTCCGTGGCTACGGAGGATCGCATTTCTCCACAGCCGTCGAAGTGCTCATATGCGATATGAACGACATTTATCCAGAGGGGGCCTGTGTGATCCCGCCTCTAGTGTTTTGTGTGATTTGACTGGCAGTTTGTCTGCTTATAGGTCGGAATGAAGCGGCCGCCGATTATGGACAGGATGGGTACTTTATTCTACCGGACTCGTTCGCTTCTTCACTAGACACACGCGCTACCGCTCGCTCTCCTCGCTCGTCCACTCACTCGCTGACGTCACTCACACACGCATACGCACATTGCCATTCTGGCGCACACACATATGCTACTCGTAACGCCTCGTTATTGCGACGTTCATGACATTCAGGTTTTTCTCCATCTATTGAAAGTTAGGCTATTAAACATGTTGCATTCTATACGGCCTGATTATGTCATTATTTAAGCTACATAGCCTAATAAGAAGTGCTAATAAGGATATTTGACTAAACCAACCAAACAGTTGAAAAAAGCATCCTCCCACACGTTATTTCTTTATTTATTTAGCTATACTTTAATAGTATTCTTTCTGTTCAAATCTGTTCAGTGTTCCAAATTATTCGTTATTAAATGTTACATTAAGTTAATTGGTATATAAGTGTATATAAATGCTTTTTAAATTTCAAAAAATCGTGGGATGTATCGAACCGTGGGTCAAAAATCGTGATACAAACCGAATCGTGAGTTTGTGTATCGTTACAGCCCTAATATATATATATAAACACCAACTGCGCTTCAACGGGTTTCCCTTTTTACCGTTCCCCGACAGACCCTAGCTGCCCTTTCTGTTACATATATAACCATATATATATTGACAGAACCGGAGCTTTACCGTATGTTCCTATAACAGAGTTTCCTTGAACGAGGCCTATAGTTCAGATATAAGTTTACGTTTACCGAAACATTTATATACCGTTCCTGTAACGGATTTTATTTGGAAGCTTTAAACAGTATTGTGATCTCACCTGCTCAAATTCTTTTTCCTTTGGATACCGTACTGAAGAACCCCTACTTCATCCCCCACAGACACCCTTTCCTCAACCCCATAAGTCTGGTTACAGTCACCTGGAGGCGAGGTAGAGCTTTGGGACTGAGACCGAATCCTCAGACCTGACTTGGCAGACACCTAGGGATTTTTCACGGGATCTTCAGGTTAGGTATCCCGGTCGAGCACCCAAATTGTCGTGGCAATTTCTCTATCAGAGTTTGCGTCTAAGACAGATGAGATGTTTAGATGCAAAAAGCACACAATACTGTTGACAATAAGCGGTCATATATATTTGTAATAAAAGTACGAACAAAGATACATCACAACATGCATCAACAAACAATAATACAGGCAAACATTACAATAATCTGAGGCCTCAGATGGGAGCTTCTCTTTGCGTGTTATTTCATACTCTAAAGGTACGCTCGGGAGAAGTCCACTGAGTGTTCGAATCAATGAGTTCTTATTCACTTCGGTTGGGTTCTGGAGGGGGTGTGTCCCCCAATAAACCAAAAGCCTTTGTTTACCAGATGGTTATCTTTACAATTGAAGCTCCCCTGGATGCCATTTGGAGGGGTCGGCGGCCATGCCATGTAACCCTTTTGCTTCGTTGACGCTAGCCAGGAACTCGAGGAACAGGCCCATACATCAAAGGATTGCATGGCAGATGATTTGCAACACACGAAAACAAAGGAAACAGGCAGGCAATAAAAATGCATCACACGACCCTAGAAGGTTCACACTTTAGATGACCCATAAGGAGAGTAGAAGGCAGGCAATATATGCATCACACAAAATAGTAACAAAACTTAAGTTCATAGATAGACCAAAAACGTAACAACATGTAGTTTTTCCATCACACGTGTCATGCCAGGCATGACGTGCTGAGGGGAAAGTAATGTAGGGCTGGCTCGATCAATAATACGAAGTTTATTGACGGCCTGCCTATGTGTGGGGGGGGATGCGTGTGAAACAGCTATGGCCGGGCCGGTAGGCTCCGGCGTTAACTGTGTGGGGAGAAAACAGCGGTCTTTAGTGAAGAGGTGTTTCTCCCTCGCCCCGTAATAGCCGGCGCTCGTGGGGCTGGGCATCGCTCCATGAGCCCGCTGCCCGAGGCCTTTGCCGGCCACTCGCCGCAGCCTGCGGTGGAGGCGGGCCGGGCTGGCAAGCCCGGCGAGGCTGCCTTTGTAAAGGTAATGAAGGTCTGGCTCGATCAATAATTCAAGGTTTATTGACGGCCTGCCTATATGTGGCGGGAGATGCGTGTGAAACAGTTATGGCCGTGCCGGCAGGCTCCGGCGTTAACTGTGTGGGGAGAAAACAGCCGTCTTTAGTAAAGAGGTGTTCCCCGCTGTCACACGCTCCTTCCTTGCCCCGTAATAGTCGGCGCTTGTGGGGTGGGACATTGCCCCATGAGCCCGCTGTCCGAGGCTCTTGCTGGCCGCTCGCCGCCGCCTGCGATGGAGGTGGGCGGGGCTGGTAAGCAGGGCGAGGTTGCCTTTTAAAATCAATGAAGGGCTGGCTCGACCATTGACACGAGGTGTATTGACGGCCCGCCCATACGTAGCAGAAGATGTGGCGAAACAGTTATGGCCGAGCCGGTAGGCTCCGGCGTTAACTGCGTGGGGAAAAAACAGCCGTCTTTAGTAAAGAGGTGTTTCTCGCTGTCACACGCTTCTCTCTCGCCCCGTAATAGCCGGCGCTTGTGGGGCGGGACATCGCCCCATGAGCCCGCTGCCCGAAGCCTTTGCTGGCCGCTCGCCGCAGCCTGCGATGGAGGCGAGCGGGGCCGGTAAGCCGGGTGAGGCTGACATCGTAAAGGTAATGAATGGCTCGATCAATAATACGAGGTTTATTGACGGCCTGCCTATATGTGGTGGGAGATGCGTGAGGAACAGTTATGGTCGGGCCGGTAGGCTCTGGCGTTAACTGTGTGGGGAAAAAACACAGCCCGAACAGCACGTCCGGGCTGATGGGGCACTCCAGTAACTGCCGCCTCATCGGCTCAGGGATGCCCGGGGTCTGCTGCAGCCACAGGTTCCTCTGTATGAGGTACTGCCATGTTGCCGTCCGGGCCGCTGCCACCGCGCCGGTGGAGCAGAGGCAGAGGATGACACCGGCGGTTTTCACCAAGTCGACTGCCTGTTCGGCCAGACGATGAGGGTCAACCGCCATGTTGGAGATGTTATTCATAACAGCCTCTTGCTGCATCATACACCGATGCGCTCTTTCTGTAAGCTTGGCCGTCAGCTTGTCTTTGGGAGTGAGCAAGCGGTTGCTGAGCCCCGGCCTCACTCCAAAGACAGCACACAGAGCGGGATCCAGCGGCGGTACCGCCCTGTAACCCCGGTCTGTCAGACTCTCCGTCTTCGTGACCTGGATAAATGTTTTCACCTGGGCACCGAGCCTCCCGGGCTCCGCCGCAGCCCCACTGAAGTACGGGCTGATGGCGTGAAACATCGGCCAGATCGGGTCGAGACGGGCGGGGCGTGTCGCAGCCTCGAGCCCCCAGATGCCACGTAGCTGGTCCGGGCGTTGGGGGCCCTGAGGCATGGGCACCGCAAGGCCAAGGTTTGCGGCTGCCCTGGCAATAATGCCCGGTAGCTCTGCCACCAAAGCTCCGACCACTGGAAGGGAGGTGGCGGCAGAGGCGGGCAATGCTGCTGCCCCGGGCCTCTCCGTTCGGAGAGGGGAAGCCGGGGGAGACGCCCCCTCCTCGTCGCGGTCGGAGTCGTCTGACTCCGAGCTCACAAGGAGAGAGAGGGCATCGTCGAGCGGGACAGTAAAGTCGTCGGCCCGTTCAGCAATGGCGGCGGCAGTGTCGGCTCTGCGCTGTCTGGGTATTGCAGCATAATGCAGACACAGGCAGGGCGGCATGTTCATGCCCAAGGCAGCCCTCGCACACCTCATGGCCGCCATACAGCAAGATGTAACCCGCGTTACATGTCTTACAGATGCCGTTCGCCGTTGAGTCCATAATATCTATTTATTTACTTCAGTATGCTACAGGATCGTCTTGAAGAAAATTCGGAGCAGACCGTCTGCCGGCGCCCGACTATATCTGCGAAATGCGGACGTCGTTGAGGCACGCCGCACGCGGACGTAAGTGAGGCCCACGCTGTTGGTGGGCGGGGATTACAAATTTTTCAGTGCTACGGCTCACGCCTATGGATAACCCAATAGCGATAGCCTTAAAAGGCGAAGCCTATACGACATAGAACTAAGGGTAACAAATAAGGATCTGAGCCTAAAATCGATTTTATCTCTGTCTCTCTCTAACATTAAGATGAGCGGTGTGGGCGGCCATACTTGGCAAGATCGGTCAAGCAAATGGCGGTGATCCAGAAAACGTGACGTAGATGAACCGTATGAATAGGCAAGGCAAGGCAAGGCAACTTTATTTATATAGCACTTTTCATACACAAGGCAGACTCAAAGTGCTTCACATATAAACATTGTTATACAATAAAATAAAATAATAGATAAGTAAAAGAAAACATATGCAAAGAAATGAGTAAAATAGAAGGTTAAAAAAGGCTTTTTAGTAAGTAAAATTGAAAGTGCAATGTATTTAAGAAAGTGAGAAAATTAAATTGAAAGTTATTTAAGATCAGATCAACAGACTCTCTGGAACCCAAGTCGGGACTACAACCCGACCTAAAGGACAATATTCTAGGACTCTAATCCAGCTTCTAGGACTCTAGCCCAGCAACCTTTCTCTCTGGTATCAGATCATGTATTTTTCTGGTAAAAATAGAAAATAAAGGGAAAGTTAAAAAGGCATTTTAGTAAAATAAAGGTACACGTACAAACTCAGGAGCAGAAAGCTAAAGCAAACATAAAAGTCTTCAATCTTGTTTTGAAGGTGCTCAGAGTTGGGGCAAGTCTTAAATCCTCAGGGAGTTTATTCCAGCTATTTGTTGCATAGTAACTAAATCCTGCTTTCCCATGTTTCGTGTTTACTCTGGGGATAATTAACAGATTGGTCTCAGAAGATCTTAGTGTTCTAGAAGGCTTATATAGTGGAAGCATATCAGTTAAATATTTTGGGCCTAAACCATGTAGGGATTTATAGGTTAGCAACATGATTTTAAAATCAATTCTCTGACCTACAGGAAGCCAATGTAACGATTTAAGAATTGGTGTAATATGTTCAAATTTTTTGGTCTTTGTTAAAACTCTAGCAGCAGCATTCTGAACAAGCTGAAGCTTCCTTAGAGTTTGTTTTGGGAGACCTGTAAGGAGACCATTGCAGTAATCAAGCTTCCTAGTGATAAAGGCATGTACAAGTTTTTGTAAGTCTTCGGTGGACATGAGCCCTCTAAGTCTTGCTACATTTTTAAGGTGATAATATGCAGATTTTGTAACTGATTTGATGTGACTTTCGAAATGTAAATCAGAATCCATGATAACCCCTAGGTTTCTGGCTTTGATTGAGGTTTTCAGGGACAGAGAGTGAAGGTGTTGGGTTACTTTAAGCCTTTCCGTTTTAGCACCAAATACAATTATCTCTGTTTTATCCTCATTTAGCTGAAGGAAATTTCGGCACATCCAGTCTTTCACTTGCTCAATGCACTGGCACAGCAGATCTATGGGCCGATAGCAGAGGTGGGGGTAAATCATTCATGTGCAAGTCACAAGTAAGTCTCAAGTCATAACCTTCAAGTCTCAAGCAAGTCCCAAGTCACTGTGGTGAGAATCAAGCAAGTCACAAGTCAACTCATTGCTCAGGTCAAGCAAGTCACAAGTCAAGTCATACAAAAATGATGATCTAACCCAGTTTCCACATTTAAAAATCGGTAAAGAGAGTTGTTCATAAGTTGAGTTTTATTTCAACATTAACAATAACAATGTCTTAACAATAACAATAACTCACACTATTCGAAAAATTCCAAAACCATTATGTGCATAGTTTGAAAATGTTTTTTATGATCATTACCTCCAACCTATGAACAGAATCAAATAGAACCTCTAGGTAGCTGTATACGACAACAGTTAAAGTCAATCACTCAATCTCCCTACATGTTGTAGAATATTATTTGCAACACATGGCATCAGATATGAAAAAAAAGAATATTTCAAAAGTAATATCACATACACATACTGTAGGAAGGGGAAATAGTAATACACAAGCCTGAAAGCTGGTAGCAATCTTGCTGCCTCGCAACATACATCGACTTACAATGCATTGCATTTGCAAAAAAAATAATTTGACAGTACTTTGTCACTGAGTTCTGAATGATGCGGTCACATTATCAGCCCACCATGGCTGAACACACGTTCAAAAGGTGCACTTGATGCAGGGACTGCTATAACTCGTACCTCCACCTTGAACAAAAAGACACTTAAAACCACTTAGTTAGAAGTAGCCTACTGAAATGAAAATTAAACAAGTTAATCATCTGTGGAACGGGCAGGGCTCGAAAAACTCCAGCCAATGATTTTCAGAAACACCGAGTGGCATTGGACAGTAAGTACGTCAATCAAACGGTCGTACTGCACTCCCCCTCCCCCCGCGCGTGACCTCTTCGTGCACGTGCACGTACTCAAAGCTCGTGCCAGAGCAAGCTTCTGTTTGTTGTTATCCTGCGGTAGCTACTGGAGCTAGTTTACTTGCTAATCCACATTTGGACCTAGCGCTAGAATACAACCCTAAACTATGGAAGCATATATGTAGCAAAATTCAAATGGCAATGCAATTTGGAATTACATTATGCATTTGACAATTCATTATGCAATTTTATAATGTAATTTGTAAATACGTTATTCAAAGTGTATTTTAACATGCAAAGTGACAATGCAATCCTCAATTAAATTTGCAAAAGTTATAACAATACAAATAGAATAACATTTTGTCAAATTCTTTGAGTTCCTTTATACAAATTGAAAAGCTATAGCGTCCCCGTGATTGCAATCCACTTCGCCACGCTCCGTGTGTCGCGATATTCAAATGACATTTCAATCCGCAAAACGGAATCCAAAACGGAATCCAAAGAGGGAATCCAAAGAGGAATCCAAAACGGAATCCAAAGAGGAATCCAAAAAGTCAATATGCAAAGTGGCAAACGTATCAGCCAATCAGCGTCTGGGCGGGAACTACGTCACTTGCTCGTAATTTCCTTGTTCACTTCTAGTTCGTATGTGTCAGGTCCATGGTCACCAATGGAGATTATTGATACGCTCCGAAGTTTGGCCGATGATGTGGAGAACAATCGTGTTGAAGACACAGATGCAGTAGAGTGCGTGTTCTGGGAGATAGGATAGACGACTTATCCTCACTTGTACGTTTTGACGCCAGTGTGGTAAACACAAAGATTTCCCAAGTGCTACATGCACTGGGTGCGAAACATAGGGTCGGGAGACCCACCGTCTCCACCCACTCCTCACCTACAAAGCTCTCCACAACCTAGCCCCCAGTTACCTCTGCGACCTCCTCCAAGAATACAATCCCTCCCGCTCCCTCCGCTCAACCTCTGGACTACTATATGTATCCCCACATCACGACTCATTACGAATGGGTGCCCGGTCATCCAACTTTTCAGCACCCAGGCTCTGGAACTCCCTCCCCCCACACATAAAACAGATACCCTTGGAGACAATAGAAAGTGACGTAGTTCCCGCCCAGACGCTGATTGGCTGATACGTTTGCCACTTTGCATATTGACTTTTTGGATTCCTCTTTGGATTCCTCTTTGCATTCCGTTTTGCCAAATCTTTTGCAAAGCGTTCGTTTTGCGGATTGAAATGTCATTTGAATATCGCAACACACGGAGCGTGGCGAAGTGGATTGCAATCACGGGGACGCTATAGCTTTTCAATTTGAATAAAGGAACTCAAATAATTTGACAACATTTTATTGTATTTTTATTGTTATAACTTTTGCAAATTTAATTGAGGATTGCATTGTCACTTTGCATATTAAAATTCACTTTGAATAACGTATTTACAAATTACATTATGAAATTGCATAATGCATTGTCAATTGCATAACGTAATTACTTATTGAATTGCAAATTGCATTGCCATTTGAATTTTGCTACATATATGCTTCCATACTAATCTCCAACCTAGCTAGCCTGCCCTGGCCCACTTTCGCGCATCTGTGTTCGCGTTCTTGTGTGATTGCGCGTCTATGTACTTGGAATGGGTGGAGTCAGAGTCAGGAGAGGGGGTAGGACCATTTGAGTTGCGTCTTTTCAAAATCTGCTGGCGTATCGCAAATCACATATCCAACCTATAATCTAACTTTAGAAAAGTAATTTCGAGTCATCTGTCTCAAGTCTAAGTCAAGTCTCAAGTCATGAAGACCAAGTCAAAGTCAAGTCGAGTCTTTTATCAGTGTTAGTCAAGCAAGTCTCAAGTCCTCAAATTTGCGACTCGAGTCTGACTCGAGTCAAGTCATGTGACTCGAGTCCCCCATGTCTGGCCGATAGTCATTTGGTGATAGCGATACATAGATTTGCGTGTCATCAGCATAGCAATGATGGTCAATATTGTTATTATGCATGATTTGCCCTAGTGGGAGCATGTAGATGTTGAATAAAGAGGGTCCTAAGATCGAACCTTGTGGGACTCCACACATCACGTTGGTTGATTCTGATACAAAGTCGCCGATGGAAACAAAGTAGTTCCTATTTTGTAGGTAGGATCTGAACCAATTTAAGACTGTGCCTGAAAGCCCCACCCAGTTTTCTAACCTGTCCAAAAGTATTGTATGGTCTACAGTGTCGAATGCAGCACTGAGGTCTAGTAGCATTAGTATTGAGGTTTTGCCAGAGTCTGTGTTAAGACGGATGTCGTTTACAACTTTAATGAGGGCGGTCTCAGTGCTGTGCAGGGGTCGAAATCCTGATTGGAAGGTGTCATAACAACCAGTTGATGCCAGGAAGTGATTAAGTTGCTGGAGGACAACTTTCTCAATGATTTTACTTATGAAGGGCAGATTTGATATTGGTCTGTAGTTGTTAATAATAGAGGTATCTAGGCTCCGCTTTTTTAAAAGGGGTTTAATAACTGCAGTTTTCAGGGCTTTTGGGAAGTTGCCTGACTGGAGAGAGTTGTTAACTATCTGCAATATGTCTATTGCTAGGCAGTCAAAAACATTCTTAAAGAGGTTGGTAGGTAAAGAATCAAGGCAACAGGTGGATGGCTTTAGTTGTGTAACAGTTTCCACAAGAGTTTTAGAGTCAATAACATTAAAGCATGCCATCCCTGCCACGTTACTTTTGCCTGAACAGGGTGGTAGTCCAACATTTTTGTTTGAAGTGGAGACATTGATGGCGCGTCTGATGCCTTCAATTTTATCAGTATAAAAAGCTGCAAACTCATTGCATTTCTGCGTGGAATGGAGATCAGGTGGAATTTGTGTTGCGGGGTTGGTCAGTCTGTCAACAGTTGCAAATAGGGTTTTTGCATTATTATTATTGGATTTAATGATATTGGAGAAAAATGTTTCTCTAGCACTTTTTAAGTCTGAATTGTAGGCACGGAGGCTCTCTTTGTAGATATCATGGTGAATATGAAGTTTTGTTTTACACCAGATGCGTGCAACCTTCCTGCATTCTTTTTTCTGTGCTGTTACAGAAGCAGCTTTTCTCCAGGGTGCCTTTTGCTTTCCAGAAATCGTTTTAACCTTGTAAGGTGCAATGACATCCATGACTTTCAAATTAAAGTTTTCTACAAGATCATCAGCAGAACATGGGTTGAGAGGTGGTAGTAAGGAGATGGCCTTTCTAAAAAGTACATACGATTCTTCATTGATATACCGTTTTTTGACAGTATTTGATTTTGTCTGTATGTTGGGAATAAAAGATATATTAAAGAAAACACAAAAGTGGTCAGACAAGGAAGGATCAGTCACAGAGAGATCAGAAACATTGAGGCCCTTTGTGATAACCAGGTCTAGAGTGTGGCCCTTACAATGAGTAGTCTCTTTCACATGTTGGGACAGTTCAAATGTGTTCAAAATGGTAAAAAGTTTTTTTGCACACTTGTCATTCAAATCATCAGTATGAAAATTGAAGTCACCAGTTATAACTAGACAGTCAAAGTCTGTGGAGATGCTAGACAATAATTCTGTGAATTCATCGAAAAAATTTGCAGAGTATGTGGGTGGCCTGTAAATAATTAATAGGAGAACTCTGGGGGAGCATTTCAATGCAGCACAAAGGTATTCGAATGATGGAAAATCACCAAATAACATCTGTTTCCCCTGAAAATCATTTTTAAATATAACAGCAACCCCTCCACCTCTTTTTCCAGATCTACATGCATCAAAAAAGTTATAGTTGGGAGGAGCTGCCTCTATCAGAACGGTTGCACTGTTATTTTGTTCCAGCCATGTTTCAGTTAAAAACATAAAATCCAGTTTAGAGGTGGTAATAAAATCATTAACTAAAAATGATTTGTTATTAAGAGACCTAACATTAAGTAGACCCATCCTGATGGTGTTGTTGATAGGCTTTAAGGTTGTTTTTGGTTTGGAGGAAATATGTATGAGATTTGTGAGGTTAGCAGTGTGTCTAAGTTTCCCTTTGTTTACTCTCTTAGTGGTTACAGCAGGAATGCAAAAGTTGCCATGTTTTGACATAGGCAACCTTGGGTTCAGCAGATTATGCGAAACGTCCTTTATTCTTGTCTACGGCTGAACCCTTTTTTGTCTCAGTAATACTCAGGACTACTATCAGTACAGGGGGCGGGGGGCTGGGGCGCCCTCCGCTTTGGTGTTATCAGCCTGTGGGAATGACCTGGCGATGCTATCATTGACACAGATGCAAGTTTGATGCCTACATATTCCTGTTTCTTAAATTCAGCTGGAAAATCGCAAAGGGAGGAGACAGTGGAGCTGGAGTTGTTGTGGCTATGGGAGAGATGAGGAGGGGGGTGGCCGTTCCTAGCCAAGCCAGCATCGGCGATGGGGGAGGGCACGGTGTCCATGGTGTCGGGCAGGCTGTTGTCTCTCTTCAAGGTCTTTGGTCTGTAATGAAGAGGAGGGGGGTGGCCGTTCCTCGTCAAGCCAGCATCAGCGATTGGGGAAGGCACAGTGTTGATGGCGTCGGGCGGGCTGTTGTCTCTCTTCAAGGTCTGTGGGCTGTCTGCTATCTGTGTGTCAGATAGTGGCAGAGTAGATGTGTGGGGGAGGCTGTAGTCTCGCTTCTTCTCAACCTGTGCTCTGATTGTGGCCTGTGCGTCAGACCATGGCAAGATTGTGGCCTGTGCGTAAAGCGAGAAGAGAAGATTGTCCCTCAACAGTTTTGAGCCTAACCTGTTTGGGTGTAGGCCATCTGCTCTGAAAAGATATTTGCGCCAGAATAAGTTGAAATTGTCAATAAAGCCCCTTCCTCTTTCATTGCAGACTCTGGAAAGCCATGTATTCAGTGCAAGTAGACGACTGAATCTGTTTATTCCCCTGTCAACTGCTGGTATGGGTCCACTGATGAATGAGTTGATGTGTATTTTGTCCAGTGTATCCAATAGATCAGTGTAATCCCTCTTCAGAAGTTCTGACTGTTCTCTTTGAATATCATTAAATCCTGCATGCACAATAATCTGTGAGATTTTGGGGTTTTCCAATATGATTTTGGCTAGTTTATGGTTGATATCACTAACCATTCCATATGGGAAGTTGCATGTTTTGATCTTCTTACCGGTTATATCCTTGATGGTTGAGTCTCCTATAATCAGAGTGTCTGGTTCATCTGCTTCCTCTGAGATGGGCCCTTGTTGGACGGTGGCAGACACATGCGCAGCCCGCCTCCGTGGCGACTGGTTGTTCCATGTCTGTCCGTACCGTCTGTCCGGACACATTTCAGGGGTCACGGGTGCACAGGTGGCCGAGGCATGCGCAGCTCGCCTCCATGGCGACTGGTTCATGTTCCGTCTCTGTCCGCACTGTCCGTCCGGACGCATCTCGGGGCTCAGGGGTGCATGGGTGGCAGGCTCGTTCGTGGACTCTTGAAGTGGCAGGAACCGGTTCTTCAGTGGCAGGGTTAATTTCAGTGACGGGCTAATCCGGCTGATAACTTTAGCTTTGGGTAGTTTAGCATTTGGCGTTGAGTGATCTTGTTGATTCACTTTGGTATGTTGTTTTGGCTTAGCGCCGACTCTGTGCCAGTGAAACGCAGCTGGAACTGTCTCTCTCTTGTCCAGCTTCGGGAAGGATACAGTGTAGCTTTGATCATCTTGCTGTACCTGAGTGAGCTCAGCAAACTCACCCATCGGCACTGTATCCTGTAGGGGTCCTTTGCATTTTTCTAATGCTGCTAGTCTCGTTTCCATTAAAGCCACTGTCTGTCGCAGTTTGGTGCAGTCTGTGCATTTCCCAGTCTCCGTGCCTGAGATATCCGAGTACAGAGGCATGTTGGCGATAGGAAAGTCCAAGGCTTTTTCTGCGGTCTGATCCGGGAGTAAAAAGTGCCAAAATGTATTGTTGAATCGAGCGATGGAGGACGACGAAAACAAACTATATACTGTTAGGTATTATGATCATGAAATAAAATAAGATAAAGTAGATCTGAACGATGAATTAAGTGTTTTTTTCCAATGCCTAGCGGAGCTTCGGGAAACATGACCTCTTTCTGCTGCTGCTGCAGTATCTTAAATACGAAATTGCGCGGGTCCAGCTGCTGTCTCCGATGTCTGATTTTAAGTGACGTTTAAGACATAGCGCCCCCACGCTTCAATGGTGAGGACAATAATTGCATGCAGGCCGGTCTCTTTATGAAGATGATGAATCACCATAGGCGTCGATTATGCCGGGGAAGCGTCCCCACCAGATTTCGTCAAGATAAATTTTGTACCCACCACTTGTAAAAAAAATAAAATAAAAAAATGAGTTGCATAATTATGTTTATTACACGGGTCTTCTCACTGCCGTGGAACGCTCCGTTCACTTGCATGGGATCTTCACAACTTCCGGCTAAGTATAATTGACCGGATTTTTGCCTCTATGACGTCTTTGGTATCACTCCTCAAGTAGTCCGGTAACTTTTCAACCCAAGCATCTTCGGTTGCTAAGCGACGTCAACGTCTTTGGCGAACTATTTCGCTGATCAACGCTACGAATGATAAGAAATACATATGATAAAGACACACTGTGTGAAGTTATTTTTTCGATTTGGCAAGTAGCCATTACTTATAATACCAATACTCTTTGGCTGGGATGATGAGGCATCAGACGATCAAGTCATTTTAGCCTGAATGCATAGTGTAGAATGTTGGTGTATTTTAGTGTCTCTCTTTAGTTCACATTTCTAGTCTAGGAACAGGCAAGGGCCTCTCATACTGATACAAGGTGTTATCCCCAACCTTCTGCCATTGTTATGTTCAACAAGGTTGAACCGACCTGGTCCTCTGGGACATAGCCAGGGCTAGATACCTTATCAATGCTGAGAGTGCGTCTGTTCTCTTGTTATTCATATATACCCTTTTTGTATAATACTCGCCCCAACCCTTTGGTTAGACGAGAAGAGGGTTCGACAGCCAAGGAATAAGTCATCGACCACCGTGTCAACTATAGATTATTCAACCTAAGTCTGTATCTCGCTGTATTCCTGGAAAATAAACCATCTATTCAACCCTCTAATCCAACCTGTCAAGCTGCTTTGATTTCGACTTCAAGAATTACTACTACGACTGAAAATACACAACGCAGAGTCTGTCCGAACAGTTTAGAAATAAGCTGAAATCTAACATTTGGTGCCGTGACCCGTCTTGAAGAGAGAGGAGTGAGAAGACGATTGCCTCTGAAGATTGCCCTGTGATCGAGAAGATCGCGCGCCCTACCTGGGAAGACGTCTGATCAACGCCTGCCCTGCTGAGGGAACCGCATCCACAACGCGGCTGAACCAGCGCATCTCCATGCACCACTTGGGAATCAACGGTGACTGAATCTCATTCCACACTCTCGACCAAGAGAAAAGAACAAGAAAGTAATCTTAAAATAATCTACACACACATAACTGTGATTATTATTATTTGTTTTACTATTAGGCTGCACTACATTTGCTGATTAATGAAGTTGTGTCATTAAGAGCTTGACGAAGTAAGAACCTGTATTAGTGTTTATGAGCTCAATAATCACTGAATATACGCTATTTGAATTTGTATAAGGGTTAGAGTCCTGAGTTTTGAATAAGGCCTTTGGTCTGGGCTAGAGTCCTAGAAGCTGGGTTAGAGTCCTAGAATATTGTAATAGCATGTCATCCAAGTGATTTAATCATCTTTGCTAGTTTGTCAATGTTGATACGTGTCCTGAATATAACTTAAGACGTTTGGTTTGCTCAGGGGTTTTGTTTTACGACTTGTCAGACAAGGAGTGAAACCGTATTTGTATTGAATTCACTGGTGAGGTTACATGAATCGCTAGAGTTTTTTTGTTTGTGCTATGTTGTTTTGATCCCCGCCGAGGAATCATCTGTATTGTTTTTTAATCGAAGAGGGAAAAAGTGTGCCATCATCTGTTGTTGGCATACCGAGCTCCGTGGGAGACGTTTATTTGTTTCTTTCTAAGCAGCGCTAGTTTAGCTTTACCTAGATAGAAAAAGATAGAAAAAATGCCGAAAGGTAAAGGCAGGAAGAAGGCAGAGGAGGAGGAAGAGGATAGCAATCTGAACCAAAGGAACAAGATTCTTTTGAAGTGGAGGTTAGAGAGACTGATCTTTATTCAGTTAGCGAGACTCTGTAACAAAAAGAGAGATGAATTGGAAAAGACAACTGCTCTGAAAAAAAATAGAGAGCTAATCAAACTGCTTGCCGACGAAATTCGTTTGTTCAAGGATGAAGCGACTCGGAACAAAGAGCAGAGGAAGTTCACAGACCTACACACGACACTAGTCGGAGAAGGAATGATAGCGGCCCGCCCCCTCGACTCAGGGCCCCCAAGGGGGGGTGACCAAGGAAACGGAGGAGGAACCTTGGGAGTCTATGGTCGCATGTACCCCACACTGCCATCGTGTGGCCCAGAAGGGGAATACATCTTCCCGATGCAGCCATCGTCGCCATCTGGTGGTTTACAGGAGTCAAGACACAGTGTTCTCTCAGACGTCAACAGCTTTATAGGCAAGTATCCGGTCATCTGCAGTACCCCCCACGTGCCACGGAAGGGAAATCCATCTGCCCCACCTGACTATGCTAATTATGATGCAACCCAGATCCCACAACAATTTCCTCCACAACAATTTTCCCCACAGCAATTTCCCCCTGTTCAACACACTCCACACACTTCCCCAATTCTCCCCTGTCCCACCACATTCCTTCCTTCCACAACAATTTCAACATCCGAACCCCCCAACACAACAACCCCACGAGGTGAGGCCTGGAGCAGTGACTAAGAATGAATCATGCATTGGAGGATTTGATGACAACAAACAACCACACTGCAGCGCGATGGGAGGCGCAACCATACCACAAATCAAGACCACATCCGAGGAAGAGAAGGTTGATGAGAAAGACGAAATAGTTAACCTCAGGCCCTTGAAGAAGATAGAAAGCGGGGAGGGACGCACAATCCTCTATGAACCCTCCAGCCCGAAGGACATCGAAAAATGGAGTACGGAAATCGACCACCCAAGGAGAGCAGGCCTACAGCCATGGATGAAATTGAAACAACTGATGCTTCTGTACGAACTCCACCCCTACGATGGGCTTGCTATATTGTTCAAACACCTGAGCAGCACTGAGCGCACCCAGATTCGAAACGAGGTGGAAGATGCCATTGGAGAAGACGGAATGAGACCAGGAAAGGGATGGGAGGCCATAAAGGTGTGGATCCAAAAACACTCCAGGGCACAAGTCAACTGGACAACAATCACTCGTTGTATGCAGAAGGAAGACGAGGGTCTGGACCAGTTCAATAAGCGCTTCTTCGAATGTTATTTGCTGCACTCAGGCCAAACTGAATATGATATGGACACCATCGACCAGTCACAGACTTGCCTTTGAAGACCATGTATCTCCAGCAGGTACTGCCGGATATCCGAAGGGGAGTAAAGACAAGGCTTCCTAGCTGGGACAACAGTAACTGCACGATGGCAGAGATCAAGGAGTTCGGAGAAAAGGTGGATCGAGATGAAGAAGTCAGGATTCGATTCCTGGCTGAAGAGAAGAAGGAAATGGCCAGGGAACGAGAAAGATTCCCCCAGTCCAACAGGGACAGAGGACGATTCCCCCAGTCAGACAGACAGAAAGAACCTCGACCATGCCACAACTGTGGACAAATTGGACACTGGATAAGAGAATGTAAAACCCCTCGAAAGATGTACCGTGACCGCTCCAACGAGAGAGTAGGGGAAGAAAACCGCTCAAACAAAATGAGGGAACGATTGAAGAAGTTACAGGCTAAGAGTGTTGAAGAACTCAGCCGCCTGTGCGATTCAGTGTTGGAAACCAACAATAACACCAACTTGGAATGACACTCGTTAGATTTGGCACGCAAACTAACTGATACGGGGTGAAGAGTAGGGAGTGTTTGAGTGTTTGTTATTTTCATTCCTTTATTTTCACGAGAGGTTAGTCTTCGAAAGATGCTTGGACTTTTGTCGCCTATCTAAGTGAGAATTCATGTTGGTTCCTTCTTGACACAACTGCTCAGCTTTAGAACATTTTATTTGTTTTGTTTTATTTTTGAACAAAGGTTCAATCATTCATTCATTTCACACAAGGTTTATTGAGAACTATGATGACTGATTACTGATATAACCATTTTCGAATCAAGCGATGAATTTTTTTTATGATAATTTTTCATTGTTTATCGAATCATTAAGACAATTACAAACCATAGTTGATTATTATTACAGTTGGAGGCTGTGACAATGCCTCCCCCATGACTGATACTGCACTTTTTCTTTGTTTCATGTTTCATCGTACCTGGGAGATCCAGGAGACACAGACACTTGTTGAGTCCTTGGGATGAGTCCTTGAACTGAACTGTGTCTCAGTGTTTGTCCTGACGCCGTACTACAAACTTTCATCCTCATCCCCCATCACACCTGCGGTGGCCATCAACTGGAAAAGAACTCTGTTGCAACTGCTACTCAAAACCAACTGAGTCATGCAGTATTGTCTGAGATGTTGTTGTGCCAAGCAGAGGGAGGGGCCTGGACAGTTGACTTTCTTGATTCTTTAATTTTTTTATGTTTTGGTTTAATCATGAGTAACCTAATGAGTTTGTTATTTTCTTTATTATAGTGGCCTACACCTGGTTTACTTGTGTATGATTTGAATTTACTTGTCTATTGCCTTTTATGCCTTCTTTCATTTATTTAGTTAATTATTAATGGGTTACCAGTAGATACACCAAATTCTCATGATGATCTGGGTGGGTGATCTTTAAACTATGTTTAGTATGATCAAGAGGGAGGAATGTAGAATGTTGGTGTATTTTAGTGTCTCTCTTTTGTTCACATTTCTAGTCTAGGAACAGGCAAGGGCCTCTCATACTGATACAAGGTGTTATCCCCAACATTCTGCCATTGTTATGTTCAACAAGGTTGAACCGACCTGGTCCTCTGGGACATAGCCAGGGCTAGATACCTTATCAATGCTGAGAATGCGTCTGTTCTCTTGTTATTCATATATCCCCTTTTTGTATAATACTCGCCCCAACCCTTTGGTTAGACGAGAAGAGGGTTCGACAGCCAAGGAATAAGTCATCGACCACCGTGTACACTATAGATTATTCAACCTAAGTCTGTATCTCGCTGTATTCCTGGAAAATAAACCATCTATTCAACCCTCTAATCCAACCTGTCAAGCTGCTTTGATTTCGACTTCAAGAATTACTACTACGACTGAAAATACACAACGCAGAGTCTGTCCGAACAGTTTAGAAATAAGCTGAAATCTAACATTAGGTAAAAAGCACCAGAGCGGGTTGCTAGTACCATGGACCGTATCAGAACGATAACCTGTTGAACTAAATGGATGTGGTAGGCTATACCACGGGATGCATCTGCAGGCCACTGTCACATAAATAAAGGTAAGACGCGATATTTATTGCTTAAAATTTGCTGGTGTAGTGGCGAGGTCTTTTGTGTTTTTTTGCACTCAAGTGGTCGGCTGTTTTAACTTTAGGGAGTGCATGAGTTTTGGTCAGCATGCCTGATGTAGGCTAGTTTTGATGGAATACGTGTTGTGAATTGAGAACAGCCAGCTCATGATGTGATGCAGCGTCGCAACAAATATTTTTTTCTTTTTCAATCTTAACGACTTTTGTAGTGCTGTGTGTAGCCAAATGTTTGGCCCTTCTGAACTTAATCATTCAGTTAATTTCCTTTCCTAGCTCCTCTTGTTTATGTTGTTAGCTTAGCCATGTCATGTCACGTTGTCAACATTGGATACATGGAGGCGGAGCAGAACATAGTGGGTCATGTGTCCGATGCTTTTTGGAAACGTTTTCTTCATAAAACGTGCCAGACAGATGTTCAATACATTTTATTCCTTAGTAATTAGCTACATGGGTATGCCATCTTTCAGAACCTTTCATTACCGGCACTAAAGAGAGAAAAAGAGTGCATCCTCATTGTACCCAGCACTTCTGAAAATGCACTTTCGAACGCATCTCTGTCCCCAGCACATTTCAAACTAAACTGACGCCCATGTGAATCACCCTTAAAGGTCCCATGACATGAAAATCTCACTTTATGAGGTTTTCTAACATAAATATGAGTTCCCCTAGCCTGCCTATGGTCCCCCAGTGGCTAAAACTTGCGTTTGGTGTAAAACGAGCACTAGCTGTTCTGCTCGCCTTTGAAAAAAGGGAGGCTCAAGCGCGCTGATTTGGAATGTCTTTATTTCCGTCGTCATAAAGCATCTAAGCTCCTCCCCTTACTCTGCCTAGCCCGCCCAGAGAAGGTGGCCCGCCAATGAGACACGACCGTGCGAGCGCCACATGTGTGTGTGTGAATACACACACTGTAACGCAAGTGCTTCTTGTCGGTTCTTTGACGTCTCTTGTATTTCCACAACGAGACTGTAGTGGGAGTTGTCTGAGCCATGGTTGAGAATGAATTGGGGGAAAGGAACTTTGGCTTTGACTCGCTGAAGTACATGAACTGCGACATGCCGCCGGTTGCCGCGAGGCACCATCGCCCGGCAGCGGGCAGCCGGCTGCAGGCAGCGCGCGGTTCAGCCTACTTCAGATTGAACCAGAGACGTTGCAGAACCCGACAAAGTCGTTTGTGATTCATAATATCGTCTCTAGGCGCACACAGCTTTTGGCCATGATAATATGTATTATATGATATAGATATCTATGTATTACATGATATTATTTAGATATAGAGCTCCAGGACTGTAACGCAAGTGTTGTACACTTCCTTGTTATTTGGATAACCGTTCTGCTTTTGGTGTTATGGCGCATAACACGTCGGACTCTCGTCTCTGGTATTTCTACAACGAGTCTCGTAGTGGGGTTTATCTCAGTCAAGGTTGAGAATGAATTGGGGGGGAAGGAACTTTGGCTTTGACTCCCTCAAGAACCAACCCGGTATCACGCGATTGCGTGCTCATGCGCACAAACGTTAATCTATTGAAGCGTGTTCCAGAGTACGATAGTCCGACTTTTTGCGTGCTACACAGAACGAAATGTAAACCAATGCTTTCTGCATGGGAGTGTTGTCAGACAATGAACGTGCTCCACAAAATGGTACGAGAGAGAGAGAAAGAGAGAGAGGGAAGGACAGAGAGAGAGAGAGAGCGAGAGAGAAGCTTCAGAAAGGGTGTGCGCAGATAGTACAGTGCACCCTAGTTATGTTTATGCCAAAACCAAAAATGCTTTATGTATATATATATATATTGCCTAATTATATATATATTGCCTATATATGTGCATAGGCTATATACATAATTAGGCTATAATTATATTATTTAGCGTGTAATGAGACAATCTATAGCCAAATTGTCGAAGATGCCCGAGAATCTCCGGGGATATCAGCATGGGAAATCGGCGAATCAGACCCATGAACCTATAAAGAAAGACGTCATCTCAAGCGGGAGAGAACGTTTGCGGTGCTGGTTTGTGTCACGTAAGTACAGTGCCGTGTTCCAATACCCGTACTGTCCGTACTTACTAGGCAAAATTTGAGTACGCAGTAGGCTACGTTCCAATTCAGATCCGGCGAAAAGAAGTATACTTCAAGGACCCGGATGCCTTACTCAAAACGGGCTAATCGTGAAGTGTGGATCGAAGGACACTCCCCGTACTCAACGGCAGCCATCTTAGCTACGTAGCGAAAGAGGCGGAGCCAGGCTGAGCCAAAGTCGGCGCATTTCCCACATAGCCTGCATTAATAGAGTCATTTTGTAGTTTTTATAGCTTTTTATAGCTGCTAGGCGTAAAGAGTTCACCGTTCAAAGCGGGATGTTTATTGCGGGGGAGGAGCCACGGCGGCAAACGTGATCGTGATTTCCGGTTAGTGCACCATGGAGTACTCGATTTGAAACAGCACTCACATCTGAAAAATTAACGTAGTAGACAGTGCGGATAGTATACTTCCTTTAAGTATACTCATGGAAGTACGGGTATGGTCTCACGAAAATACGTGACACTGTCACGTTATTTAATCTATTGAAACGTGATCAGGGACACGTAGGCCTATTTTCTAAATTTTGTATTTCAATTGGAAGTAGGCTATTTAATAATAATAATAATAATTCATTTTATTTGTTGAACACTCTTCATTCTAGCAGAATCTCAGAGTGCTAGTATACAATTTTTAAAAAGTAGGAAATGCCTTTATGAATAAAAAGGTTTTTAGGCCAGTCTTAAAACAGGCTAGTGTTTGTGTTGCTACACTAGCCTGCAACACAGGCTAGTGTAGCAACACACACAGGCTATTTGTCGTGTCACTAAGCATGACTTCCAAACTAAGGTTCTGTCCGGGAGCATTCTCCCTAATGTCCCTTATGGAGCTCCGTACAGATTATTCATTGTTGAAAATTGTCTGTGATAACTAACAAATGACAGCTTTTGGCCACCCGTTTCTACTTAAAATTGTCTGTGATAACTAACAATACGACAGCTTTTGGCCACCCGTTTCTACTTTCACCTTTGATACTGAGAAATTGTGACAATACACGGATATATTAAATGCAGGTGCGCTCCTCTGTAGGCAAACCGCGAAGGAAAAAAGGGTAGCTGCTTCATCTGTTCTTTTTAGAATTGTATGTCTGGATGTTTATTTTATCTAGCCATCTATTCTCTTGTTTTTGGCTATGTGAATGAACGTCCGCGTCGATGCCTCGATCGCAAGTCCAGTGTCGCGAGCGGACGTTGCCATGACATCTAGAAATCATACCGTATTTAATGGGTTGTAGTGAGTGTAACATAATTCACCTACAGTATTTTGTTATGTGTTGTTCTTTCAATTGTGTTAGGCATGTCGTTTACTATCTTGGTGGTTCAGGGATCGCTGTCCCTTTAATAAACGAGTCACACAACTGTGTGCTCAACGTGCGAAATTGTATCTCTCACTTATGGCAATTTCCACAGGGTTATCATTAATATTGATGCGTAGGGGTTGTTTATAACTCGTGAATAATATTGTTTAGACCACGGTCTGGGGGAATACTCTGATTCTGATTGGCTGCAGTGCGTGCATTAACTCCTGATATAGCCCTACAGACGCCTGCTAAGTAGTTCCAGTCAGTGTTTAGATTCTCTGCCCGAGCCCGAGCCTGACGCGGGCCGGGTCGGGCCGATATTTCCCACCACTATACTCGGGCCGGGCCTTTGATCGAGCGTTTTTTTTTTTATTTTACCATTGGTTTATTGGCCTAATCTGAGGAGAAATCTATGCCATAAACAGAAATATTATAGGCCTTTATTACACGGGTCTTCTCAATGCCGTGGAACGCTCCGTTCACTTGCATGGGTAGTAGTCCGGTGACTTTTCTACCCTAGCGTCTTCCGTTGCTAAGCGACGTCACCGTCTTTGCGGACAAATTATTTCTCTGCTGATCAACACTACGAATGGCCAAAAGACTTGTATCTCCCCCCCCCTTAAATAAATACTATGGCAGAATTATTATTATTAATATTATTATTATTATTATTATTCTCATTCAACTTGAACATGTGTTTTTACAGTAGAGTGGTTCAGGGATGACGTATGTTGGCCAACCCGGAAGTGAGCGTCGCCCTGGATTCCCTCGACAAAAAGCCAACGGGTTTTGTCTTTGGATTTTGGATCATTGCTGAAACATTTGCATCTTTGAAGCACCTCCTCAAAAACTGAAAATAAATAAATATATAAAAATAACCGTGCTCCATAGAATGAAATGCAAACCAATGCATTCTGAATGGGAGTGTTTCTCAAATTTTTCCATGCTACACAGAACGAAATGCAAGGCATGCAAATAAAGACTTCATGGTCATAATAATTTAAATATCATTAATATCCTGAGTGTGTAGGGTGGTATTCAATTTCTTTCAACGGGGCTGCATCCAGTCACTTGACCGTTATGGTTGCTATGGTGGTTGCTATCGACCGCCCCCTCTAATTCTTACATGGCTCTAAAAACCACGCGGCAAAGGAGCTGCCGTCCATTGTGATGTTTTCTTCGTAAACTAGGGTCCGATGGTTAGAAAATAGGCAGATATTCCAAGGTATCCTTAAAAGGCAGCTTGGATGTTTTTATTTTCTGCAGTTTAGACTTCTACTATAACCTATTTTGGAAAGCAAAACACCAAGCTCATTGATTTAACGAGGCAGGGTCATTTGAAACAATTTATTAAATAAATATTTGTGAGATGTCATTACTTCTCCTGAGCTTGCTTCCTATTTATGTTGAGTATACACCCCTACTGTCCACAAGCATCCCCCCCCTCCCCATATGGATTTGGAGAATTGTTGCCACGTCCCAGTGGTGGAAGTATCATATGAAAGAGGGCATTCAATTATACTATAATGATCAATTAGGAGGCCGAAGCCCTAAAGGAAGTGATGCAATACAGGGGTTGACGCTAACGGTTGCCCGCTTGCCCGGGGCAAGTAAAAAAAATGTTTGGGCAAGTTGAGATTTTTTCTGGTTGCCCGAACGGGCAAGTGGATTTTGGGTGGATGTTAATATAAAAGCTATTTATTCAAATGTTTTTAGAAACTGCAGAACAACCTTTTTTTCCGCAAAACCACACAAAATAGAAGTATTTGCAATTGATCAGCGCGCTGTCTTCTCTTCTCTCGGAAAGCGAGTTAACAGACACGCATCGCTTCAGTGCGAATATAGCCCCGCCTTCTGTCACTCACTCGCAGTGCGGTCTCTGGCAGTGATTCGCTAAAGGTTAGCCAACACAGCTAGCATCTCAAGTGCAGCACCTCCGCGAACGGTTTAGGTAGAAGTTAAATGGAGTAGTGATGGAGGAGTGCAGTTTGGAAGTACTTTGGATTGAGGCAAATTATCAAGGAAAGTCAAGAACACGGTTTTGTGTTTCATAACTGCACATGCGAACAGCAATAGCGATCTTTTTCACGAAATTGGACCCTCACAAACTACTGTATATATTACATGACAAATAACAACTTATGAAGAAACGTCCCCTTTTCTTTTAACAACCAAAAATGAAGTATTACCTTTGTGATTTTTGTCCACAAAGTTGATTCTGATCGAATAAAACCACCATAAACAGATTATCCAGTATCTGGGCCAAATTTTGCAACTTAACATGGTGTTTTCAATCAATGAATAAGAGAAGGTTTCTTAGGAAATAGGTAAATTGCCTTCAATCAGAAAACATATTCTTCGGCGCAATCTAGTGGCCATATATTTATTTGCGAGTGTTTGGCTTGGTGCATTCGATTGCACTGAACTTTAAATAGAGGTGTCAAGTGTCAAAAATGTAAGATATCTACCTTATTTGTGTCTCATAGTAAGACAGCGCTCCCAACTGATAGCGACCAACTGATACTGATAATTATTTCTGGTGGAAATGTTATCTTCCACTTATGCTGTGTTCCATGGCTTTATTCACTTTAACCAAGTATTATCCCCATTGAATATTTCACTTGCACAACAATCTTTCTTTTGGCCCAAAGATGACATTATCGCCCTTGCAGTTGTGGAGACGTTTCCCCTGATATCGAAAATGGTATAGAATATCGATCTTTTTCCAGGAATAGTGTTGAAGTTAGAAAATCCAGTATCGTGACTGACAACCCTACTAGAAACGCGATTGTGATTATTCAGTTAGAGCTACAAGAAACTTGAAAGTTAAAAAAGACATATCTTTGCTACTACCTCTGACATTTAGTTATGTACATTTGCATCAAATCATGCAGGTCTACATATAACTTGGCGATAGCTTGTAACTGTGGACTGAAATCACTTCATGGCACGATATGACCGCTCGATAAATAAGTAAACAAAGAGAAGTTTGTTATTTTTTAAACACATGTGTGGAAGCTAACATTCAGCTTCAGTCTGAGCTAGGAGGGCAAGTGAACATTACATTCGGGCAAGTTGAACCTGACCTGTACTTGCCCGATGGGCAAGTGCTTTTTAAACCTTAGTGTCAACCCCTGCAATAGGTGACTGAGGGTCAAAGTTTGAGACCCCCTTTTATCAAAGGGGGTCTCAAAGGACGCATACGCTTCAACTTGTGGCTCCAGCCCTACAGGAAATGACTCGGCAGGTGCTCCATCTCGTTGCACCTGCACCCAGCGGCTCGCTTGCAAGATTTTGGCCTGAAGTTCTTCCCAGACCTACACCCTAGCCATCCAAAATGCATATCTGAGAATCAGGCCTCTCTTTAATAAGGACAAAAAGTTATGAGAGAAATGCATATGAACTTTTTGTTATCTCATAAGCGGCGTGGTGCCGGCTCCTTTTGACCCCAAACTTTGCACAGCTCTTAAAATACAAATCTGAGGATGAATTGACTATACATGTCCCCAAGTTCAAAACGAGATCCTGAATTTATTGAGCCACTCAATAATTTGTGTAATTGCAGATAACATCAGGTCACTTTGGCAACTGCAGTTTTCTGTGATTATGGATGGAACACAAGACGTGTCAGGAAAGGAGCAGGAGGCAGTATGTGTGAGATACGTTGATCATGATCTGATAGTTCATGAAGAATTTGTTGGCATGTATGAAGTGTCTGTGACCACAGGAGAAAACCTTGCCAAGGTTATAACTGGACACTGTGAGTATGCAATTCACAGAACGTTTTGAAAATGAAGGGCTGCTTATGATCAGGAAACTTGAAAAAGTACTCTTAACAGGAGTGACAGATGATGATGTTTTGCTGCAATACCCAGAAGTGTACAGACCTTCTCTTCAAGTGCAATTAGCAATGTTCAAGTCCAAGTATGACTTTCAGTCAAGCAGTGAAGCTGCTACCATTCTGCAAGGAATGTTGCCAGAAGTCAGGGGTCTCTTTGAACAAGTAGAAATACTTGTGCGGTTGCTTCTTACTGTGCCTGCCTCTTCCGCTGAGGCTGAAAGAAGCTTCAGTGGTCTTCGGAGGCTAAAAACCTGGCTCCGAAGCACAATGACACAGTCTCGGCTCAACAGTGTTGCTGTGTGTCATATCCATAAAGATAAACTGGACAAACTAAATAGGAGACAAATTGCTCAGCAATTCATTGCGGCTAATGAGAGGCGCAGAATCACGTTTGGGTGCTTCACTTAGGTGACATCGGTGTACTGTGTACAGTGTACTACAGATATTATATATGTTGTAGTTAGACCATGACTGACATGTGATACCACCATGTCTGGTGGCACCCAGTATTGCTTTCCTGGAAAATGGAATGCACCCTGCAGTCCATGCTAAGTTCAAAAATTAATTCTGTGAGTATTGGAACTGTCAGGAGAAAACCAATGTTTGACTGTAGAATGTAAACTGATAACGTTGAAATTATTCAGGAGAGCCTGTAGCCTTTGATTCCCTTAGTTCTAAAGGGAAATACTGACATGGATGTTTAAAGATTATAGTTTATATTGTAGTTTATATTTAATTTCAAAGAGACTTTTTGTTCATTATTTATTTATTTGCAGATATTATTTGACTACTGCATTATTTTTGTTTTAAAGGCAGCAGGTATAGTTCATACCATTTGTCTTAGTCTTGGTTCATTTTGCACATCTGTGCTGTCATAGTTGACGACAGCAAATGTAAAATAGCTATATCTTCATGTCGATATGTTTATTGTTGTCACTTTCAATTGTCACTTCTTGCCATTCAATTAAATTATGTTACTGTTACCTTGTCACTTCCATTCCATTTTGGTGCTGATAATTTGAAACAGGAATGGTGTTTTACAGAACTTTTCGTGTTCAGTGTTGTCATTTGGCACTTTCAACTCAACCAGAATTTGGAAACTTTAGATTTTAACTTTAGATTTTGATAGTATATCATTTTAAAGACCTCTCCTGGAACCGTCACCTTATCGTGGTGGAGAGGTTTGCGTGTCCCTGTGAACCTGAGAGCTGTGTTGTCGGGAGCCTTGTGCTCCTGGTAGGGTCTCTCATGGCAGAGTGGTCTCAGGTGAGGGGCCAGACTAAGAATGGTTCAAAAAACTCCAATGAAGAACGAAAAAAGAGGAGATGTGACCCGGCCCGGAGGAAGCCCGGGGCCCCCGTCTGGAGCCAGGCCCAGACGGAGGGCTCGATGGCGAGCGCCTGGTGGCCGGGTTTGCCACGGAGCCCGGTCGGGCACAGCCCGAACAAACTACGTGGCACCCCCCCTCTCTTCATCCCATGGGCCCACCACCTGTGGGACGACCCGTTGGGGTCGGGTGCGCAGCCACATGGGTGGCAGCGAAGGTCAGGGGTCTCGACGGACCAGACCCGGGCGGCAGAAGCTGGCTCTGGGGACGTGGAACGTCACCTCGCTGTGGGGAAAGGAACCGGAGCTTGTGAGGGAGGTGGAGCGCTATCAGTTAGATCTGGTGGGGCTTACCTCCACGCACAGTCTCAGCTCTGGTACCGTACTCCTGGATAAGGGTTGGACTCTATTCTTCTCCGGAGTTGCCGAGGGCGTGAGGCGCCGGGCGGGTGTGGGGATACTCATAAATCCCCGGCTGAGCGCCGCGGTGTTGGAGTTTACCCCGGTAGACGAGAGGGTCGCCTCCCTGCGCCTAAGGGTTGTAGGGGGGAAAACTCTGACTGTTGTTTGTGCATATGCACCAAACAGCAGCTCAGAGTACTCGGCCTTCTTGGAGACCCTGAATGGAGTCCTGTATGGGGCTCCAGTAGGGGACTCCGTAGTTCTGCTGGGAGACTTCAACGCCCACGTGGGCAACGATGGAGACACCTGGAGAGGCGTGGTGGGGAGGAACGGCCTCCCTGATCTAAACCCGAGCGGTCGTTTGTTATTGGACTTCTGTGCTAGTCATGGATTATCCATAACAAACACCATGTTCGAACATAAGGGTGCTCATAAGTGTACCTGGTACCAGAGTACCCTAGGCCGAAGATCGATGATCGATTTCGTGATCGTGTCATCTGATCTGAGGCCGCATGTTTTGGACACTCGGGTAAAGAGAGGGGCGGAACTGTCAACCGACCACCATCTGGTTGTGAGTTGGATCAGGGAATGGGGGAAATTTCCGGATAGACCTGGTAAGCCCAAACGAGTAGTGCGGGTGAACTGGGAACGTCTGGAGGAGGCCCCCGTCCTAGGTATCTTCAACTCACACCTCCGGCGGAGCTTTTCTGGCATTCCTGTGGAGGTTGGGGGCATTGAGCCGGAGTGGGCGGTGTTCAAAGCCTCCATTGCTGAAGCTGCGGTGGCTAGCTGTGGCCTCAGGGTCTTAGGCTCCTCAAGGGGCGGTAACCCTCGGACACCGTGGTGGACACCGGTGGTCAGGGAAGCCGTCCGACTGAAGAAGGAGGCCTTCCGGGATATGATATCCTGGAGGACTCCTGACTCGGTTGCAGGGTACCGACAGGCTCGAAGGGCTGCAGCGGCTGCCGTGTCGGAGGCTAAGCAGCGGGTGTGGGAGAAGTTCGGAGAGGCCATGGAGAAGGACTTTCGGTCGGCACCAAAGTGTTTCTGGAAGACTATCCGGCACCTCAGGAGGGGGAAACGGGGAACCATCCAAGCTGTGTACAGTAAGGATGGGACTCTGTTGACCTCAACTGAGGAGGTCGTCGGACGTTGGAAGGAACACTTTGAGGAACTCCTGAATCCGAATAACACGCCCTCTATGTTGGAGGCAGAGCTCGAGGTTGATGGTGTTTCGTCGTCAATTTCCCTGGTGGAGGTCACTGAGGTAGTCAAACATCTCCGCAGTGGCAAAGCCCCAGGGATTGATGAGATCCAGCCAGAAATGCTAAAGGCTCTGGGTGTTGAGGGGCTGTCATGGTTGACACGCCTATTCAACATCGCGTGGGAGTCGGGTACAGTGCCAAAGGAGTGGCAAACCGGGGTGGTGGTTCCCCTGTTTAAAAAGGGGGACCAGAGAGTGTGTGCCAATTACCGGGGTATCACACTTCTCAGCCTCCCTGGTAAAGTCTACTCCAAGGTGCTGGAAAGGAGGGTTCGGCCGATCGTCGAACCTCAGATTGAAGAGGAACAATGCGGTTTTCGCCCCGGACGTGGAACTACGGACCAGCTCTTCACTCTCGCAAGGATACTGGAGGGGGCCTGGGAGTATGCCCATCCGGTCTACATGTGTTTTGTGGATCTGGAGAAGGCGTATGACCGGGTCCCCCGGGAGAAACTGTGGGAGGTGCTGCGGGAGTATGGGGTAAGGGGGTCTATCCTCAGGGCCATCCAATCTTTGTACTCCCAAAGCGAGAGCTGTGTTCGTGTTCTCGGCAGCCAGTCAGTTTCGTTCTCAGTGGGTGCTGGTCTCCGCCAGGGCTGCGCCTTGTCACCAATCCTGTTTGTGATATACATGGACAGGATATCGAGGCGTAGTCGTGGTGGGGAGGGGTTGCAGTTCGGTGGTCTGAGGATCTCGTCACTGCTTTTTGCAGATGATGTGGTCCTCATTGGATCATCGGCCTGTGACCTTCAGCACTCACTGGATCGGCTGGCGGCCGAGTGTGAAGCGGCTGGGATGAGGATCAGCACCGCTAAATCTGAGGCCATGACTCTTAGCAGGAAACCGGTGGATTGCTTACTCCGGGTAGGAAATGAGTCCTTAGCCCAGGTGAAGGAGTTCAAGTACCTCGGGGTCTTGTTCGCGAGTGAGGGTACTATGGAGCGTGAGATTGGCCGGAGAATCGGAGCAGCGGGGGCGGTATTGCGTTCGCTTTACCGCACCGTTGTAACGAAAAGAGAGCTGAGCCGCAAGGCAAAGCTCTCGATCTACCGGTCGATCTTCGTTCCTATCCTCACCTATGGTCATGAGGGCTGGGTGATGACCGAAAGGACGAGATCGCGGGTACAAGCGGCCGAGATGAGTTTTCTCAGAAGGGTGGCTGGCGTCTCCCTTAGGGATAGGGTGAGAAGCTCAGCCATCCGTGAGGAACTCGGATTAGAGCCGCTGCTCCTTTACTTAGAAAGGAGTCAGCTGAGGTGGTTCGGGCATCTGGTAAGGATGCCCACTGGGCGCCTTCCTTGGGAGGTGTTTCAGGCACGTCCAGTGGGGAGGAGACCTCGGGGAAGACCCAGGACTAGGTGGAGAGATTATATCTCAACACTGGCCTGGGAACGCCTCGGGATCCCCCCGTCAGAGCTGGTCAATGTGGCCCGGGAAAGGGAAGTCTGGGGCCCCCTGCTTGAGCTGCTCCCCCCGCGACCCGACCCCGGATAAGCGGATGACGATGAGGATGAGGATGAGGATCATTTTAAAGAACTAAAGTCGGTCCCCTTGTGCTTTGCTGTTTGTGGTTATGTGGTTCTTTAGCCACTAAGGAGAGGTGCAACTGAATGTGAGGGGATGATTAATCAATCAATAGACCTCTGAACAATTTGTCCCCCTCACTTCTGAAATGATGGCTACGCCCCTGGGAAAGGGGGTTGGTTGTAGTCTTTTCGCTCGGTTCTAGCCCTACTGTTGATACGGAGAGCCGAGCGAAAAGACTAGAACCAGCACCCCTTTCGGTTTCCAGTTCCGGTCCGGATTCCGTATTCAAAATCTCTATTTCATCCTAGACAAACCAGAAAGGGGGCTCAATATTCAAAATACCGGAATTGTCCTTTAATATGATTCAGTCAACTGTTTCTGATAGCTTAAAACAAGCATTCAGTTTTTATCTTATTTTGCTCTCTCCTTGTATCTCCTTACCCCTCTCTCTTTTCCCTCTCTCCTTGTATCTCTTTGACTCTATCTCTCTCTTTATTTCTCGCTCTTTATCTCTGTCTCCTTGTATCTATATATTTCTGTCTTCTTGTATCTCTTCATCTCTTTCTTTATATTTCTTTCCTTGTATCTCTTTATCTCTCTCCTTGTAGCTCTTTGTCTCTGTCTCATTGTATCTCTCTTTATATTTCTCTCCTTGCATCTCTTTGGGTGCACTCACAGTAGGCCATCTGGCCGTGGCCGTTTTCACACCTAACCGTGCTCAAATCTGCCAGTGAGAGTGTGGCCAGTCTGGCCAGGCCAATTTGGCCACTTGGGAGAGGTGTGCTGCTACGGTACGGGCCGCTACTGTACAGATGCTAATGAGCCGACACGCGCTAACGCACGGCTACGCAACCTGAGCTGGATGACGTATAGTCCATGCGACCATGGACATTATAAAGGCGACAAGCCTTCTTTCCCATTAAACGGTAAACATGGCGTCAAGCGGTTCAACTGTTGGTGTGTTGTCTGTGTTTTTGTCCATTGTTTTTAAAACTCTGACTGGCGGCAGACTTTATTATGGTCCATGCAGCGGATGCTTGGTGATGACGTGTTACGGCGTGATGACGTATGTACAAGAGCCTACCGTGGCCAGGCCACAGTTGCGACGGCCAACGGCCACGGCCAGATGGCCTAGTGTGAGTGCAGGCCAGAGAACAATGGGGCCATTTGAGCACGGTTAGGTGTGAAAACGGCCAACGGCCACGGCCAGATGGCCTAGTGTGAGTGCACCATTTATCACTCTTTATCTCTCTCCTTGTATCTCTTTCTCTCTTTTTATACCTCTCTCTTTGTGTCTCATTGTATCTCTTTATCTCTATCCTTGTATCTCTTTAACCCTTCTCTCTTTATCTCTCCCCTGTATCTCTTTATCTCTTCTACATATTGCATTGACACAACCGTATCAGAATAGGATACAATGCATATTTCTCTATTTAATGAGATCCAATGGGACAAACTCACAATCCCAGCTTCCCAGAGTCATACTTTACACCTATAGTTGATACTGCAACAATGTTGGAGTTCCAAGAATACACCAATGGTACCTGTTTTGGCAAAACTCACACTACTATTAAGGGCGCATGCTCATTCAGCGACCGGCAGCAAGTCACGTCTGTTCGTAAACTCTGTTTGTTTTTGTGATTGTGTCTTTATGCACCTTTTATGCACAGTATTAAAATGGTCAACAAATCATCTTACTAATGGACTTTTAATATACTTTATTGAGTTGAACAGATAAGCATCAAATCATGGAGTTAACTGTCTTGTTCCTTCTGTGGAAAGTGATCCATCTCGCGGAAGCGCTTACCGGGTTCACCAAACCAGAGCCTATAACATTCAGCAAAGACTTTCTTCTCCAATGGAGTTACTTTTAGGATCTTCGTAGTGTGAATCTAGTGGTTCCTGATCTAAACTGTCTTGCGATCAAACAAGTGGAAAAGGGGATAATACCGGCGCGTTTCCCCGCAAGATCAGGAAGCGAGGAAAGCAGGCTGTCCTGCGTCTAAGACTAAGGAAACAACCCCTTTCCCGTATCCCCTTGCCTTCCATAATTCTCTCGAATGCGCGGTCTCTTCGAAACAAGGCCGATGACCTGCAAGACAACGTCAGATTCCAACACGAATTCAGAGACGCTTGCTTGTTGGCGATCACAGAGACATGGCTGTCGGAGAGGGATTCGGACACCGAACTTGCCATTGACAGCTTTGGCTCACCCGTGCGGATTGATCGGGATGCCGCTGCGGCTGGTATGTCACGAGGGGGCGGGATCTGCCTATACGTGAACCAAAGATACTGCAAAAATGTTATTGTAAGAGACAGACTGTACTAAAGACATTGAACTGTTGTGCGTAACACTGCGCCCCCCTTATCTTCCCCGAGAGTTCCCCCAAATTTTCGTCATGGTTGTGTATATCCATCCAAGGGCAAACGCTGACAATGCCTCAGAGACTACCCAACCTGCAACCTACCCAAAAACTACAGGCAATATCACCCGACGCTCTAGTGCTGATCCTTGGGGATTTTAATCATTGTTCTCTATAGAAAACTATAAGGAACTTTGACCAATATGTTAAGTGCCCTACCAAACTCAACAAAACGCTGGACTTGTGTTATGGCTCCATCAAAGGAGGATATAAAGCTATTCCCCTGAACGCTGAATGAGTTTTAGACTTGAGGTTTGACTCACCCACATTTAAGGATGCCATTTTAGAGCAAAAAAAATACCCAAAGGATAGTGCCCCAGCGCCCTTTGATTTGCATGACGCAATACCTTCAGACACTCAAAGGTTAAGAAGAGCCCCGGGCCAGATAACATAGGGGGTCACCTACTCTTGTGCGCTAAACAACTTGGTCCAATATTTTATGACATATTTAAGCTCTCCTTGAGCCAACAGAGAGTCCCCAAAATTTGGCGCCCTAAGGTTTTAAATTATTTTAGACCAATTGCCTTGATTGGTGATGAAATGTTTTGAAAAACAACAATTTGCTTACAGGGCCAGGCGAGGGGTTGAGGATGCTACAGCCACTCTGCTTAACCTGATACTTAAGCACCTTGAAGGTAGCAACACTCATGCCAAAATTTTATTTGTTGATTTTTTTCATCAGCTTTTAACACTATTCAACCGCACATTTTAGATGATAAGCTGTTGAGAAATTTTAATTTAGATTTTAGTTTAGTGGGTTGGATTTTGGATTTTTTAACGGACAGAACTCCAGTACTCTCAGAAGAGATACGGTCCTCTACAGGGTCACCACAGGGTTGTGTCCTGTCCCCTCTTTAATACACAAGATTGAAGACACATTTTAAAGTTTTCAGATGACTCAGCTATTGTTAGTCTTTTAAATGGAAACGAATCTGAGCATGGTCCTGTTTTAAACGATTTTATAGCCTGGTGTGATAGTGCTCACTTACACTTGAATGTATCAAAAATGAAGGACATGGTCATTGATTATAGGCGCAAGTCCCCTCCTACCCAGGTCACTGCTATAAACGGGCAACCTGTAGAGGTAGTTGGCTCATATAAATACCTGGGAAGCATAATTGATGACTAAATTTTAATCTTAACACAGAGAATATATGTAAGAAAGGCCAACACCGACTCTCCTGCCTCTGTAAATTGGCAAAATTCAATGTGGATAAAACCATTATGAGAATATTTTATAAATCATACATTGAATCTGTTTTATCTTTTTCTGTAATATGCTGGTATGGAAATCTGAACGTAAAGGATAAAGCCTCACTCACCAAAATAGTGAAGGCCTGTGGCAAAATCATAGGTGCCAAGCAAAGCAGGCTAACAGACCTGTACAATAGATTTGTCCAAAAAAAGGCAGAATCTATTTTATCAGCAAATGGTCATCCTCTACATCCTGAGTTTCAGTTGTTACCTTCTAAGTCACGTTTTAGATTCCCTGCAGTTAAAACCAATAGATATAGACTCTTATTTTTTCCCAGTGCCATTTCTCTACTGAACTCCGATTTTGGAGCTCTGGGCCGACATGGTGTTTTTGGTGCAGTGTGAGGTATGACTACCTGCTGTATGAAAGGTACTCCATGGAGAGCAGAAAGTGTTTCCTGTTTTCATTTTTTATTTTATTTGACACATAGTAGTTATTATTATTATTATGATTTACATGGGTATGTCCTGCAGGGATGCTTATCAGCATGCCTGTATACACTCTGCACTATTTATACTATCTGCATGTTTGTTGTACTTTCTGTCCTATGTTGTCCATTGATGTCTTGCTGCAAACCAAATCGCCCTTTGGGGACGATAAAAAGCTTTAACTTAACTTTAACTTAACTAATTGCTTGTAAGTAAAATGACCATTTCTGGGGATATAATGATGAAATCAGTGTACAAAAGGGTAACAAAGCTAATATTTATTTGTTACTGGAATAGAGTAAATTGTTCAGATGAACTGACTGCAAAAAAAAGCTTTTCGTAGGCCAACAAAAAATAAGAATATAAATGCGGTGAAACAGATCTACATGAAAATCAGTCTGCATCCCACCTCTGATCCTGGTCAGGCCAGAGGAGCTCATCTACATCACAGTAGAGCTCACCTGAGTCCTCTTCTATTCTCTCTCACATGACTGAAGTGTTTTGCCAGTTGAGTTTGAACAGGTGAGAAGTGATTGAGACTAATTAGTAATGGGGTGCGGCGTTTTGAAGGCCAGTATTTTCCAGGTGAACCAGGTGTGCTAAATTATAAGATTTGTGCTTAGAGTTTTGCAAAAATGTGATTTAGAATTTATGCATGCGTGAAAACAATGGAATTGTGCTTATGCAGTCTGGAGTCTTGTAGTTGATACATGAGCTTCAAGTTTTCAGAATTTTGTGTATTTTGTGTGTACACAATTGAGAAAAACTGTAATTTACTCTAAGATAAATGTGAATCTTAGTACAGGCACTCAATTAGAACTGT
The DNA here is from genome assembly GCF_902167405.1 of Gadus morhua. NCBI lineage: Eukaryota > Metazoa > Chordata > Actinopteri > Gadiformes > Gadidae > Gadus > Gadus morhua. Next base: position 1,541,269 of record NC_044050.1, on the reverse strand, counting down.
AGATTCATGTATTAATATAATAAACACATAAAACATACATAAGGTTAGTGAAAAGATGTGGTTTTGCTCATTCATTTAGACTCCAAGACTACGTCACAGCTGTGCAGTTATTGAAAGTCAATGAATCAGAGGTGTAGCCATGGTTTCAACATTGGGAGGGACAAATGCCTGGGGGCGGGGTCCGACCCCCCCAGGCAAAGATTTTGAATATGCATTAATCTGGTGCACTCTGAGAGCAAAATCCCAATACCTAGCACCTAATTTTGAAGACCTTTCTAGGGATGAATGTTTAAAACACTTTAATACTGGATGTGACCAAGCAGTCTCGTAGTGTGGAAGACTTGAAATTAGGAAAAGGTTGACACACATATACTTCAGAGCTGTTTTCCTTTACTTTTTAAATTAAATATAGCATTTTGTGCTCCTCAATATTTCAACCAATCCAGTCAGTTCTTTTTTTTCCACATTCAATTCATTGATGTCTTTTTTACAAAACACACACAAACAAACACCTGCATCACCACAACAAGGACACAAAATCCAGCCAGTTCTTACTTCCATTACATTTTTTATTGTATAACCATCACATTTGCCAATGTTGAGTAAAACCCACCCAGCTGCATCTATCTCATGGACCTAAATAGAAGTCACCCCAAAACTTTTGTTACCCCTCAGAAAACATAGATTTTCTGATATTTTGAACCACTTGTTTAATAAGTATATAGATGAGTTTCATGAGAGAACGCACTGAGCTAATCTCATGGTGAAACCATTAGCCGTAATGAATGATGCACTGCTAAAGAATTGGACATGTCAAGGACATAACCTAAATGTTTTCCGATTAGTTATGCATTCATCTATGAATACATACATTATACAATGTTTTGTAACTTTGAATGAGACTTGACTTAATAATTATTATATTGCTATATTAGCAACTGCAACGCTGCTGTGTAAAGTTGTGTGTCAACTGAAGGAGGCGAGAAAAAAAAATATGTGAAGATGATGAGGACAGCGGTTTTAGTATCGATACTGTTGCACATAAGTATCTAATCCGATATTTTTTTTAATTTTAATCGATTAGTATCTGAGTATACATTTTTTTGACAACCCTACACTATATACATGTGTGCTAACAGGATTCTGCTTGAATGTCATGATTCGGTCTTAACCTTTCATATTTACTCCTCTCTTAGGCGACTCACCTTTATGCCACCACTAGATTGACAAACTCTCCCTGTGCTTTCATCCTCCAAACTTTCTGTCTCTCCCGCTGGCTCACTAGCTCTACTCTGAACACAACAGAGGAAACATGGAAGGAATAATATCACAGATATCAGCTAACTATTTACCAGTAGACTACTGAAACACACTATAGACATCAGTGCCACTGCCAACAGGATTCTGCTCTAATGTCAAAATTCGGTTTAAACCATTAATATTTACTCTTTGACAATCATTTTGCAGACGCTTTTAACCAAAGTAACTTACAAATTGCATTGAACATAGGAAAAGCCAAGGCTCTACTAGTTTCCAGAACTCCTCTCTTAGGCTACTCACCTCTATGTCACTACCAGATTGACACACACTGCTTTCATCCTCAAAACGTTCTTGCTCTCTCTGTGCTTCACTCTCTTTATTCTGAACACACCAAAGTGAACATGACACAGGGAAGAAATATTATCAGATAACTACAATATCAACAAACCACTTTTGATCTGAATGACAATAATTCTATGACTATTTTTTTGTTGTCTATTAACTCTACTGTACTGTAATGTTACAACTGATAGGTTAACACTTCTCATTTCCTCACCCCTCTTTACTTACTTTGCTTCTTTTCTGAGACGAGGCATAACATTGCCGAATGTCTCTGCAACCCTCTTATAATAACACAAGCAGCACTAACATCATGAGAGACAAGTTAAAACTTCACGCAGGCTTGTTGTTACAATGTTCAAAATTGATAGTTCCTCAAATGGAGTGCTGTGAATGGGTGTGCATTTCGTAGGCCTACAGTGCATTTGAAAGATTTACCAATGGTGACATACACAAGTGCGTGTGTGCGACAATGAGCCAATTTTGAGACAGGCCTGGCTAACATGAGATTCTACTATCATCCTTAACTCCCTTCTCCTACTCCCAATTCCTTGCTCTTCTCCTCTCTTTCGCTCTCCACACCTCCAAGCCTAGTTACCCTAAAGAGGATGGTGAATTCACTTAAACCAGCAAAGGTTGCTAATGCATATTTGTTACAGCTTGCCAACACCTTTACTGTCACTGGCATTTGTTAATTTGTGAATCAGGCCTCTCTCTCTGTCTCTCTCGCCCTCTCTCTCACACTAAGCAGCACCAAATACAATCTTGACGACTTTTGTAGTGCTGTGTGTAGTTTAGCCAAACGTTTGCCCCTTCTGAACTTGAACAAGCTGTTAATTTCCTTTCCTAGCTCCTCTTGTTTATGTTGGTAGCTTAGCCATGTCATGTCACGTTGTCAACATTGGATACATAGAGCAGAACATAGTGGGTCATATGTCCGATACTTTTTGGAAACGTTTTCTTCATAAAACGTGCCAGACAGACTGCACTAAAGAGAGAAAAACGAGTGCATCCTCATTGTACCCAGCACTTTTGTAAATGCACTTCCGAATGCATCTCTGTCCCCAGCACATTTAAAACCAAACTGCCCATGCATTTAGATCTGATGAGGAACATTTCGGAACAATGAGACGTCGGCATAATGAGGCTTTGGAATTACGGAATGGGGCCGGTGTTGTGCCGAAAACGAAAAGTGATCAACTGCCAGAAAGTGATTTCAGCCGCGGGAGCGCGCACAGCCTGTTAAAGCATATCGCCTCGAAACGTGTGTGCGGCAGCAAAGTCAGATCAGTCATACTAGTCAATAGCACTCAGGGGCGGCCTTCCCTACAGGCGGGTTAGGCGGCCGCCTAGAGCGCCATCTAGAGGGGGAGCGCAAAATAATGCGCCCGAAAAAAATAAAAATAATAATTTTAATCGGCCATGTCTCTCCTCAATTGCTCCATACCCCCCCCCCCCCCCCCCCACCCCCCTTAAACAATCGCTCCATACCCCCCCCCCCCCCCCCCGTCAACAATCCCGCCTAGAGCGCCAAATGTGCTGGGGCCGCCCCTGATAGCACTACAGGACTATTGTCCGCTGTATTAACACATATGTATTTTAAGGTGACAAGACATCGACGTTGTACGGGGATCGACGTCCGATCAGTCATAGGCTACTAGTCAATAGCACTACAGGACTATTGTCCGTGAGTCAATTATCCTTCTTCATGTTTTTAAACCACTGTAATCGAAATTATTTCTGTGTATCTATTTTATACAATAAAACATGTATTTTCTTACCATGCATTGTTTTCCCAGATTATAGATTTTTGAAGAAGAATTTTTTTTCTTCTCAAAATGAATTTAAAACATTCATGAGTAGGTCCTATCACATTAAATAGATTAGGGTTCAAACTGACACTATAACATTCATGTGGGCTATGTGGGGTAGATAAGAACAAATCCAGTCTCTTTTATCAGCTGTAATACGTTATGAAGCGAAAATATGACACATTGGAGTCCTTTTCCTCCTGCCAGAAAATTATCTCAAGCCCTCTCTTGGTACTGAAATATTTTATTTGCCTTAAAATGAGTTGAGAACATTCATGAGCATCAAATTACATTTATTATATCCCATCCAGTTTCTATTACCAGCTGAAACACATTGACATGGGTAAATATAAGACATTTCAGTCGTTTCCCTCCTGCCAGAAAATGATCTGAAGCCAAATCTTGGTACTGAAATGTTTTATATGCCTTAAAATGAGTTGAGAACATTCATGAGTATCAAATTACATAGATTATATCCCATCCAGTGTCTATTACCAGCTGAAACACATTGACATGGGTAAATATAAGACATTTCAGTCGTTTCCCTCCTGCCAGAAAATAATCTGAAGCCGAATCTTGGTACTGAAATGTTTTATATGCCTTAAAATGAGTTGAGAACATTCATGAGTATCAAATGACATAGATCATACCAAGATTGCCACTCAGCTACCCCTGCCTAGACACTTCACCATTTTGATCTTACCCCTGCTACAGCCCGTGCCAGCCATTTCCACTTCACTGCCCAGGATTTTTCTAACAATAAATCAGTTTAACTTCATCCATTTTCATTGTCTGTGTTCTGCACTCAGCACAACCCCACAGCAGTCTTGTTATTACAACAAACAAGCCAAAACAAACAAATGTTTTCATATTCAAACTATTTATCAGGGGATGAACACATTACCTTCATGACGAAAACACCACAGTTACAACCATCCTTTTGAATGCTGTGTTTGATTGTGGCTTGCCGCCACTTTACATTCACCCAATCAGTCTTCTGATAGCAGTTCTGCCGCATCCTGAAGAACTGGCTGTAGTGATGGTTGAAAGATTCAAAAAATATTATATCGTGATTGTAATTTCAATTCAGTGAGGGCCTACTTTGCGACAAACAAACAAAAAAACGTTGTTACATTACATCATTCTTAATGTTAAAAAAAAAATAACATAAAATTGCAAGAGATTCACAATTATTTTTGTAAACGACTGAAGTGTCTTATATTTGCTCATGTGAAGGTGTTTCAGCTGGTAATAGACACTGGATGGGATATAATCTATGTAATGTGATACTCATGAATGTTATCAACTCATTTTAAGGCATATAAAACATTTCAGAACAAAGAGAGGACATGAGATCATTTTCTGGCAGGAGGGAAAAGACGGAAATGTCTTATATTTGCCCATGTGAAGGTGTTTCAGCTGGTAATAGACACTGGATGGGATATAATCTATGTAATTTGGTACTCATGAATGTTCTCAACTCATTTTAAGGCATATAAAGCATTTCAGTACCAAGATTCGGCTTCAGATCATTTTCTGGCAGGAGGGAAACGACTGAAATGTCTTATATTTGCCCATGTGAAGGTGTTTCAGCTGGTAATAGACACTGGATGGGATATAATCTATGTAATTTGATACTCATGAATGTTCTCAACTCATTTTAAGGCATATTAAACATTTCAGTACAAAGAGAGGGCTTGAGATAATTTTCTGGCAGGAGGGAAACGACTGAAATGTCTTATATTTACCCATGTCAATGTGTTTCAGCTGGTAATAGACATTGGATGGGAAATAATCTATATAATTTGATACTCTTGAATGTTCTCAACTCATTTTAAGGCATATAAAACATTTCAGTACCAAGATTCGGCTTCAGATCAGGAGGGATACGACTGAAATGTCTTATATTTGCCCATGTGAAGGTGTTTCAGCTGGTTATAGGCACTGGATGGGATATAATCTATGTAATGTGATACTTGTGAATGTTATCAACTCATTTTAAGGCATATAAAACATTGCAGTACCAAGATTCGGCTTCAGATCATTTTCTGGCAGGAGGGAAACGACCTAAATGTCTTATATTTACCCATGTCAATGTGTTTCAGCTGGTAATAGACACTGGATGGGATATAATCTATGTAATTTGATGCTCACGAATGTTCTCAACTCATTTTAAGGCAAATAAAACATTGCAGTACCAAGAGAGGGCTTGAGATAATTTTCTGGCAGGAGGAAAAGGACTCCAATGTGTCATATTTTCGCTTTATAACGTCTTACAGCTGATAAAAAAGACTGGATTTGTTCTTATCTACCCCACATAGCCCCCATGAATGTTATAGTGTCAGTTTGAACCCTAATCTATTTAATGTGATAGGACCTACTCATGAATGTTTTCAATTCATTTTGAGAAGAAAAAAAAATCTTCAAAAATCTATAATCTGGGAAAACAATGCATAGTAAGAAAACACATGTTTTATTGTATAAAATAGACACACAGAAATAATTTCGATTACAGTGGTTTAAAAACATAAAGAAGGATAATTGACTCACGGACCATAGTCCTGTAGTGCTATTGACTAGTAGCCTATGACCAGGGCCCCGTTTCCGAAAGCATCGTTAGCCTTAGTGGATCGCAGAGTGGGTCGTACGAGCATCGTACAGTTTTCGGACCGTTTCCCGAAAGCGTCGTTGGTAACGAATGTCTTGAAAACGCTCGTAGCTAACGAGTGCTCCAGGGTACTCGTAGGACGCTAAGAGCGTCGTTAGCCTACTATAGAGTGAACTCATTATTGCATGCGGGTGTCTTCATTCATAAAAAATGAAAACATTCGGGAGTATGCAATAATACAAATTATTCTAAAGAGGTCAGAGACTCCGTGCACAGCCCCGCCTTCCCCAGTGAACCAAGAAACCCCGCGCCGTGACGAAGGGGGGATTTAACCCCCTCGGTTTGACAAAGGAAACTTGAGATAAGAAGGTTAAAATTGCCGGGCGTGCCAAGCTGGGACCGAACCAGCTCGGCAGTGTAGAAAGACCTTTAGCCAGGGTTCGAGTTAGGTGGGAGCCAGTGGGAGCTGAGCTCCCATAGAGAGAGGTCTGTTTCCCATGAAAGCAGTAAATTCAAATATATGTGGGGGTCTCGGAAAATACAGCAGCATAATATTGTAATTATTAATGACCTACTCCTCACGCTAGACACGGGTGAGAACAACATCTTAGTCTTATTAGACCTCAGTGCTGCCTATGACACAGTAGACCACCCCACTCCTCTAGCCTGTCTCCATCAGTGGGTTGGAATTAGGGGTTCAGCTCTGCAGCGGTTCTCCTCCTCCTAATAGATCATTTTCAGTGTCCATAGGTCAGCACACCTCCTCCTCTGCCCCTCTGTCTTGTGGGGTGCCCCAGGGGTCCATCCTGGGTCCAATCCTGTTCTGTTTATATATGTTCCCACTGGGGAATATAATAAGAAAATACAACCTGTCGTTCCACTTTTACGCCGACGAATCACAATTATATCTCCCTCTGAGATCCAGGGACTGCCTTCAGACGCTCCTAGAGTGTCTCAAGGAGATAAATGGGATAATTTCCTCCAATTTTAACAATAGCAAAACAGAAGTTATCATTTTCAACCCCTCTTAATTCAAAAAAACCATCTTCGCTGTCCTAGGTAGTCTAACCCCACTCTTGAAACCATCTGCTAGAAACCTTAGCGTCATTTTTTAATCAGAGCTATGCATTAATAAGCAAATCTCCTCCGTCGTGAAGAACAGTTTCTACGAGCTCAGAACCATCTCTAAAATAAAGCACTCCCTATCATACCACAATCTGGAAATAGTCATCCATGCTTTCATAACATCACGGCTGGATTACTGTAACTCCCTCTACCTTGGTCTCCCTCAGTCCCTCAAATCATGCCTCCAAATAGTTCAAAATGCAGCAGCAAGACTGTTGACTGGGTCAAAAAAGTGGGAGCACACCCGTTCTTGCTTCCCTTCACTGGCTGCCAGTACAACAAAGGATCATTTTTAAGACTGTTCTTATGGGGTTCAAAGCCGTCAATGGTCAGGTCCCATCTTATATATCAGACCTTTTACACCACTCAGCCACTAGGTCCCTAAGATCCTCTAATAAGGGTCTTCTACACATCCCCCGTTCCAGACTGAAACAAAAAGGTGACCAGGCCATCGCTGTAGCTGCTCCGCGCTTGTGGAACCAACTGCCACCCGACATAGGTGATGTGCCCTCCATTTATGCCTTTAAATCAAGGCTCAAAACCCATCTGTACAACCTTGCTTTCCCTCCCCATTAACCATCTGACCTCTGCACTACTGCCTTTGTTTGTGTGTGGATGTCAGGTTTTATGTCTTTTATTTTTATTTTATTCTAATGTTGTTGTTATTTTGCCTTCATGTTTGCCTACTGAATGCACTATGGACAGCACTTTGGTCAGTGCAAACACTTATAAATGTGCTTTTATAAACAAGTTGTACTTACTTACTTACTTACTTACTTACTTACTTACTTACTTACTCATATCCCCTTCCCCAGTATTCATCTCTCTCGCTCAATGAAAAAAAGGAAGGAGTAACAAGGAAGATATGGTTGAGGGAGGAAAGGTGGGGTTAAGTCTTCACTGCTGATCAAATTATTATCGGAGCCACAAAAGCATGAAATTGCTTGACATTTTGTCTGCCCCCTCCTTCTTCCTCCCATGAGTTTAGCTATTAGCGGTTAGCTTGGATGTGCCCCAGAGGAGAAGAGGACAGGAGCAGGATGACCAGAACGGCTTCACTGACTCAACCATGTTTTTGGGAGAAGTCGACTGCCGTGGAGAAAAGGGTTTGCTCCTCAGTGTATCTAGGGGTAACCAGCATCCACAGGAAGGTGTTATTAGAATTAAAATATATTCATTAAGAGCAGGGGCTGATAATAATGCTGATATACATCAGGCACGGCGCCAGGATTCCAGTTGTAGATGGGCCAGACCAATTGTGGGTGGTCCTTAAATTATAAATGTTATCAAATCGCTGTTTAACCTAATACAAATGACTGACTAATATACTGTTATATTATCTGTGCATAGAGAGATTTGAATAGCTTGATGTTCTTTAAATATTTTGCTGCATTGTAAAAAGTTTCGGTGCATAGGAATGTTCTTCTGCGGCTTTATTGTAAATCGCACCATCTTTCAATGTCTTTGTTAAATGCGACTGCATCACCTTCTCCTCCATGATAGTCAGCAGCTCGCGGAATTCACAGTCTCTCCAGTTAGAACTGCTCATATTGCTGCGTTATTGTCTCTGTTGTAGAGACAACACAGCAACACCTCTACCAAGACCCCCCCCCCCCTCTAATCGAATTTACATAAAAAAGAAACCGCCAGTGTGTAGGTCCGGGAGTGTAAAAACGTCTCTTGGTTCTGACCAAAGAAGAGCGCTTTGAAATCTCCATTACGCACCATATCTGGCTGTGCTTTAGCGTGTCACTCTATGAATTTAAGGCCTAGAGACTGTAAAAGTGGTCAGGAATCTAATATTTCCAAAATAGTTTAGTTATATTCGTATAACATGAGGCAGACTATTTCATAATTCTGTTTAATTATTTTAAGTTTTCAACAATATTTTCGATTTCATTAGCAACACACTGAGCTTGGCTTATTATACAAAGAAGATGCATTCAAATGTAAGAGACTACGAGATAATAACTAATACAATAGCCTACCGGCAATTTACGGTCATCCACGAAGATTAACAGCCCTGTAACGCAAATCGGATCAAGCATCAACATGAACAAAGTTTGCTGCATTGCAATAAAGCATTTCAGAAGCCTTTAAAAAAAGGTAATGATAATAATGATTAAAATATATTAGCCTTTATTTTTATTTTTTTGAAGTTTTTAGGTGGGCCTGTTGAACAGGGGGTGTTCCTAGGTCCGTCAGCCCCACCCATAATGCCGTGCCTGATATACACAGTCAGTACTCTGTTTCCAAAGTTGTAATTTCAAAGGTGGGGGGGGGGGCGTCTCACTTTGTTTTGCTTCCCACTGCTTGGTTTCGACCGATCGTGATGCTGAAACCATAGATGTGTGAGTATGCGTTAATACTCAAACTGGAAAACAAACCTGAATGGGTGAATGTGTCTGCAACCCTCTAACTATTGACACTGAAAGAACAAACGCTCCTAAAATTGTACTTGATCACTGTGTATGTGTTTGGATTTCCTTCAAAGAAACATTAATTGTACAAACTCGTACAAATATGTTGTTTTGGAAGGGGAAACAGAAATATTATTAGAGGTGCTACAACCACAAAATCAGCGGTAGCGGTTGGCCTCTTCAGTCCAGCACAGGCAGCCATTAAGGAAATTATGTTCTTCCAATATGGCACTGATAACCAAGCCAACAGCATCATCTACCCATCTTAGATTGGCCTCATCTCGGCCAGTGCTGGTACATTAAAGTCTTCTCGTAGCTAGTGTAATAACATGTTCATGTTCCTGTGTGAAAACAGAACCCAAGCCATGGTCCCTGCATGTGAAAAGGACAGGTGTGCACATTACAGCAGCCGATCAGTGGTTACGCATGTTTATAACCCACGGAGGGAGTGTTCTGATGCAGAACAATATAAGGGTGCTGGGTTTGGTCCTCCCTTGAACATAAAGGAGGTGTTTATAGGAGAACCTTCAATTTCCCAGCTCTGACCAACAACTAACAACTCCTTCCAAGAGGATTACGGGGGTTAAAACACATTTAGTTCAAATGTTAATTACAATTACATTAAAATAGCCATTGTCCAAAAACGGATACATAAATTACTGCATTGGAAGTAAAAATGGTGGTATAGCAGAACACTGGAACAGACACTGAAGACACACAAACTTGGTCCTGAGCTGTAGCTCCCTAATCAACCTGGTCTCAGAGGAATCCGTGAAATTACCACGGACACTTAACTCAAAATCTGTGGAATCCTCACGGAAAACACGCCAATTTCCGTGATATTGAGCTTTGGCAACGGGTGTAGTGCTGTGCCGAATTGTTGTCTTGGACTGCTTTAGCTCATCGCGTTTTCTGAGAAAAAAGTCAACTGGCTTATCTTTCAGTGATGGATGATTAGTGGAAAGATGCCGTCTGAGATGGGATGGCTTCATAGATTCATTGCTGAGAACGAGTCCGCACACAACGCACTGTGGTCTTGGTTCATCCTCAGCCCCACTCCAAACAAATCCAAGATTAATGTAAGTCGAGTCGTATTTCCTTACAGTTTTGTGTCGTTTGCTAGCCGGTGCTGAAGCATCACTAGCACTGCTCGATACACTGCAATTGGCACTGTAAGCACTAGCGCTAGGATCACTAAAACCTTCACTGTTGGCAACTTCATCTTGTGGTGTGCTGCCTGACACATTCACTTCATTTCTCCTCCTAATATTCCCTGTTTGGAGCCAGGATAAGAACGATTTTGCAAAATGTTTGCATCCCCCACTCATCGTCACAGCAGTTATTCAATGCAGGTTTAAGATCACTGCATATGATGGTACATGCAAATTATTTTTTTAACTGTTGCTTCAACTTAAAAAAACTGCTTCAAAAAAATCATTCATACTCCGCATACCACTAGAGGGCGCTCGCGTACCACCAGTGGTACGCGTACCATATATTGAGAACGGCTGGTCTATAGCATAGAACCGCGGTTTCTGATTACAGATTAATGCATTTTTCACAATTTACCAGCTAGCGTTTTGAAGGCTGAAGGTTTCCATGGCAACCGATTTTCGGTTCTACACAAACCAAATTAACAAGGGGAAATCCTATGCCACACGAACCATTCATTTGTGGCCGACAGTCGGAGTCAAATTGCCTCGACCCCGGTGGAAGAGCTGGCAATATACACAAATTCAGGGCCGCCCTGGCATGGAGGGGGTACCTGGAGGTACCTCCTCAGAGAGTCCGGGGCCATGTGAGGGTACCCCACTGGGTGCCATGCCGTAATTCCTTTTTTTTTTTTTTTTTTTCAAAGTGCGAACATACATTTACAGACACCACATAACACGACAAAACCCAGATACGTGCGATAGACATGTAACATATACCAAAACATAAAGAATTATACGGGGACAAGGACAGATTACGAGAGGGTTTGGGGAGGTGTTTGTGAGAGTGAGTGAGTGAGTGAGTGAGTGAGTGAGTGAGTGAGTGAGTGAGTGAGTGAGTGTGTGTGTGTGTGTATGCAAAAATGCAAAAATGAAAGAGGGGGGTGGATGGGCCTCATCACAACCCTATTGATTGATTAACAGTGGTAATGGAGGTGAGGCCTATTTGGTGGGAGTACTGGTAAGTGGGATGCAAGGGCCGTGTCTCAGGCAGAGGGGGCCAGCAGAGCTATGACTGTGGGAAGTTGGAAAGTGAGGGCCAGGTTGGGTTATTACCAGTTGAGTTGTTTGAGAGTTCTAGTGAGATGTGATCTAATAGTAGGTTTTTCCAGATGGAAATATGAATATTATTTTTTGATTTCCAGTTTATGAGGATAGTCTTCTTGGCGACAGCTAGCGCAACCAACAAGGTTGTATTGCTAAAGTGATTTAGGTTGATTGTAGTGGTATCTCCAAGCAGACAGAGTGACGGGGAGGTTGGGATGCAGCAGCCAAAGAACGTGGTGAGTAGCCCTGTGATCTTCTCCCAGAAATGTGTAATAGGGGAGCAGTGCCAAAGTGCATGAATATAGGTGTCCGGGCAATTTTGGGTGCAATGGGGGCAGATGTCTGAAGTGAAACCCATGCGAAATAGTTTATGTCCTGTGAGGTGAGTCCTGTGGATAATTTTATATTGTATTAACTGTAGGTTTGTATTTTTGGTCATGAGAAAAGTATTTTTGCAGATTTGAGTCCAGAAATTGGCATCGGTAGAGATAAAGAGATCTGATTCCCATTTGGCAGATGGTAGACTTGTCGTGGTGTCTGTCTGTATCATTATTTTGTAGATTTTGGATAGTAATTTTAAGCTGTAAAAATATATTTAAATATAAGCTGTGAGACAGGTGTAGGTAGATCTAAATTGGCTTTTGCGGTATTCACGGTTGCTTTAATTGCGGATTTAATCTGTAGATATTGTAAAATGTGTTTGTGGGTGATGCCGAATTTCTGGACCAAGTCCAGAGTGGAGAATTTTCCGTCGGTGAGCAAGTATTGTATACGTGTAATGCCTTTATCTTTCCAGGAGTGGAGGTTTAGGGTTATTTTATTACAAGTGAAATCAGGGTTATTCCAAATTGGGGAGAGTTTTGAGGGTGAGTGTTTTGAGTTAGTAATGTTGTGGAATTTCCACCAGGCTGACAGACCCGAGCTGATTGTGGGGGCTTTGAAACTGGGATGTTTTTTGATTGTTGGAGTGAGAAAGGGCATGTCAGAAATATGGATGTCTTTGCAAATTGTCTGTTCTAAGTCTAACCAGAGGATGTCTGATTGGTTGTGGTGGATCCATTTGTGCACATATTGAAGATGATTGGCCAGGCAGTACAAGGTGAAATTTGGAGTTTCTAATCCTCCTAGGGTTTTTGGTTTTTGCAGAGTGGATAGTTTGATTCTGGGTGTCTTGTTTTTCCAGTAACATTTTGTAATCGCTGAGTCTAGGGATTTAAACCAGGAAGTGGTTGGTTGTACTGGAGTCATAGAGAGGAGGTAATTTACTCTGGGTAGAATTGTCATTTTGATTGTGGATATTCTGCCCATGATGGATAGTGGGTGATTTGTCCAGCGTTGCAAGTCTTCTTGAATTGATTTTAGAAGGGGGGTGAAGTTCAATGTGAATAAGTCTGTCAGCCTAGGGGAAATTCTTATGTCCAAGTAGGTGATGTGATCAGTACATAGTGAGATAGGTAGAGTGTTTGCTACTGCATTCCAACTTGCCATGCCGTAATTCCGACGCCTCATTGTTCCGACGTCTCAATGGTCCGAAATATTTCCCATTAGATCGGCATGCACTATGCCGACGGTTCAATGTTACGAAAACGGAACCCATTGGTCCGAAGGACCGTTTGTCCGATAAATCAAACAAGAGGCCAGTAGCGGTTCCTGGCCGAGCTCACCAGGGAGGCAAACATGAACGCGCATTCATGAACACGCGCAGTGCACCCGCACATGCATTGTCTTTTCTACACAACTTTAAAAAAAACATACTCGCGTGACACGTCGTTTGGAGGCGTCGTTAGAGGATAATAACTAAAATAAACTAGACACTTAACAGTGTATCAGCAGAGTACAATGCTTCTAAACTTTTAATTAAACTTGCAGACAAAGTTCAACTTCATAAAGTTAAGTTCATTCATGGTGCGAGCGTGCTGCTTAAATGTAATGCATGGCATGGCAGCCTACAGGGTCAACGACACGTATCTTCCAATCACATAAATAAAATATTGTGGAAATTGCATTAAATGGAAAGAGACAATTCCTCACGTTGGACTGTGGCATTCCCCCGGTGCCACGCCCCCTGTTCGGGAGAGTCGAGGCCGGGATATACCGCCGGTGGCCAACAGCCGGCGACAAACCCCGACCTCCCGAGAGCCGCAATCGGGGAAACGAGGAACACCTGGGCGGGAGACACCCAGGTGTTAAAAGGAGGCCACCGGCCGACAGAAAGGGAAGAGTCGAGTGGAAGAGAGGACGACGCAGAGGATCGAGACCCCGCATAGTGAGCCGCACGGCGGACACGTGGACCACGACTCGAGCAACCCCCCGTCTATGATGTGCAGCGTGCGCTTGTGTGGCTATTGGAAACGAGTGTAATGAACCGCCGTTTGAGGCTTTGGACCCTCACACCCTGCCTGGTCCTTACTTCGAGCCCCTCTCCCGAACCGAGTTGCCACATATGGTGGAGAATGCGGGCATCTCGGTCCACGTACGGCTCCCGGTAAGGACCCCACCCCGGGTTTTGGCAGTGGTTCTTCATTTTTTTTTTTTTTTTTTTTTTTTTTCCTGTGCGGTTCCTCCGTTCGCGGAGGTGAATACCCGCGGACGTCGATGCAGAACCCCGGGACAGCCGCAGGACCAGCCGGCTCGAGAGAACCGGACCCCAGCCTGGCCCTGCTGACGGAGGCGGTGCTCCGCCTGACCCAGCAGGCCACCCGCGACCCGCCGACCACCGCCCCGACGAGCCGGCTCACAAAACTAGGACCCGACGACGACGTCGAGGCCTTCCTAGAGACATTTGAGCAGGTGGCAACCCGGGAGAGCTGGCCAGAGGCCCAGTGGGCCTATATAGTGGCCCCGTTTTTAACCGGTCCCGCCCAGCAGGCGAGTCAGGACCTCAACCCCGGGGACGCAGGCCGGTACACCGCACTGAAGGCAGCCGTCTTGGCCTACTATGGACATAGCCTTGCTGCGAAGGCCCTCAATTTCCATGAGTGGACGTTCAACGTCCGAGGACCCGTACGGACCCAGGTGGCCCACCAATGCCGGCTAGCCCGGAGGTGGATGGTAGACGGAGCGGGACCCAGCCCCGTGGATCGGGTCGTGGTGGACAAAACCGTGCGACAGCTGCCCCCCGACGCCCGGAGGGTGCTGGCCCACCACCACCCTGAGACCGTGGACGACCTCGTGCGCCAGCTGGAGAACTGGCAGGTGGCACAACGGCTGGCGGCGGGCCCGAAACCCAACCCCCGGGCCATCCGGAGAGAGACCCCAACCCCGCCGGCGAGGACCCGGCCGTCCAACCCGCCCCGAGAACGAGGGGAACCCGAGACCCGGCGCTGTTACCACTGCGGGCAACGGGGACACCTAATCCGGGACTGCCCCGACCGACAGGACGTCCCCATGCCCTCCGCATGCACCGCCCCGAGAGACCGCCCCACCTGCATGCTGGCGACCTGCTGGACAAAGGGCGCCAAGGACTCCCCCACCGTCCCCATCAAGGTGATGCACCAGGACACCCATGCCCTGGTGGACACGGGGAGTGCCGTGACCCTGGTGAGGGCCGACCTCGCCGGGGGCAGACCGGGAACCCCGATGCAGGTTTCCTGCGTACACGGCGACACCCGGACGTACGATACCTGCCACGTGGTGGTACGCACACCACAGGGGGTCTTCGTCGCCCGGGCCGGGATAGTGCCGACCCTTCCAGTCCCGTTCCTGATCGGCCGGGACTGCCCCATCTTCGGTCGCTTTTGGAGCCCCACGAGGGGGAACCGAGGGGGACGGGAGCTGCACCGTCCGGCCGGCCGAAGCGGACGACCGGCCCTGCGAGAGGCAAGGCGCCCGCCGATGCGAGGGCCCGGGTCGGAGTCAGGACCCGCCCCGTCGACCGCCGACGACCACGGACCAGCCCTGGGAGCGACCCGCCGGCCGACCGCCGCGCGGACCGAGACAGACGACGAGCCGGGTTCCGGAGGAGAGGGGCCGTCAGCGCCGGGAAGCCCGCCCCGATCTACCGGGGACCAGGTACGACCGGGACCGGGGGACGGAGCGGGGCCCAGCTCCGACACCGTCACCGCCTCCGAGAGGGGGAACACTCCCGAGGAGCCCGAGAGCTCCCCCCTAACTGAGCTATCGGACTTCGCCCAGGCCGGGGGGGAGAACTCGGCCCGACCGGGACAGTTCGCCACGGCCCAGCATCGGGACGATGCCCTGCGGCACGCGTGGGGACATGTGGTCGCCCACGACGGTCAGGTGAGGGACTCAGTGAGCCACCTGACCCACCCCCACTTCTGCACACAACTGGTGGTACCGCGACCGTACGTGACTAAGGTTTTGTTCATGGCCCACACACATTTGCTCGGCGCACATCTGGGCATGGACAAAACGCGAGAGCGGGTGGTAGCGCGGTTCTATTGGCCCGGGGTGCGTAGAGATGTAGCGCGTTACTGCCAGGAGTGTCCCGACTGCCAGCGCGTAGCCCCGCGGGCAGTGGAGCGGAGTCCGCTCATACCGATGCCCATTATTGAGACCCCCTTCGAGAGAATAGCGTTGGACATTGTGGGACCCCTACCCAGGATGAGCCGGGGACATCGGTACCTCCTCGTCATATTAGATTATGCGACCCGATACCCCGAGGCCCTCCCACTGCGTGCGGCGACTAGCAAGGCGGTAGCTCGAGAGCTAGTGCTGCTCTTTAGCCGGGTGGTGTGATTGGTTATTTTTTATTCTCAAAGGCGGCAAAAGTGAGTTTTGGTCTCTTTGCCTCCGCCCCCTTCAGTGGCCAACCCTGGACACAACAACAACATGCTGAGAACGTCGCCAGCCTCCGCGCTTGCAAAGGCACTTCGCAGTTGTTGTTTTTTAACATTTTCAACATTTTCATGCAATTATTCTGTCATAAACACACATTGCACATAGATAATTTTGAAAAATAAATATTTTTTTATAATAATTTATTTGAATTTTTTTACGAAAATCACGAGGAGGCGTTGCCTCCGTTGCCAACTCTAAGGAACCGCCACTGCAAAAGGCCCATTAGGCCGACGGTTCAAAATGCCGATTAGGCCTACATATAAAGAGTTTTATCTCTCTCTCTCTCGCTCTCTCGCTCTCTCACTAAGCACCACAATCAGGGCTCTACAGTGTGCCCATTTCACTCGCATTTGCGAGTGAATATTTCAGCGTGCGAACGAGAAAAACAAAACAGGAGCACGCGTGCGAGTGACTTCTCCACAGCGCACTATACTGTGCGTTCACACCAAACGCAAAGGGGCGAAACGA
The DNA here is from genome assembly GCF_902167405.1 of Gadus morhua. NCBI lineage: Eukaryota > Metazoa > Chordata > Actinopteri > Gadiformes > Gadidae > Gadus > Gadus morhua. The sequence continues at coordinate 1,524,180 of NC_044050.1, read as the reverse complement.
TTCCAATCGCTGTCTAATCAATACTTCATTCACTGCCTCTTCCGTGGTCATTACAATATTATGAATAGACTGCGTGGAGAAAGGTAATGCTGTTATGGTAGACGATAAAGTCTACAAATTCAACCCCCGACTGGTTGAAGGATTTCGGGTGGCTAGTTTATGATGCTAAGAACATGAAAATGTTCTGTACATTTTTTAAGGAAGCCCCATCGGCAATGGCAGGCTCCTCTCTGTTTATAACGGGGAACCCTAATCTGAAACGCGATGCTGTGGTGAAACACATCGAGTCCACTAGGCATTCTCGCTGCCCAATTTCTATATAAATCACACCCAGCCCAATAACCCTGGTACGGTGGAAGCCGAAACTGGTGCTGTTTTGTGTAGCCTGAATGTAATCTTGTCCATTTATTTGTCTTAATTTTGCTTTAGTAAGTGGGTTCTGTTGGTGTGTGCAATTTCTGCACGCTAATAAAGGTTCTAAACAAAAACCTATTGTGCCCCCATTTTTTTTCCTGTGCTCCTAAATTTTTTAACTTAGGGGCACGAGTGCTCCTGAAAAAAAAAGTTAGCGTAGAGCCCTGACCACAATACAACCTAGGCCTACATATCACGTTCACGTTGAATATTGGAGAGCAAAGTGACAAAAGAGAGAGAGAGAGAGCGCGAGCGAGGTATAAAACACTTTATATGTTGGCCTATTCGGCATATTGAACCGTCGGCCCGAGCCCAATGCGCCTCCTTTTTGAAAGGTCGGACAAACGGCCCTTCGGACCAATGCGTTACGTTTTCGTAACATTGAACCGTCGGCATAGTGGAGTGTCGATCTAATGGGAAATATTTCGGACCATTGAGACGTCGGAACAATGAAGTGTCGGAATTACGGGCAGGCCCCCCCCACTGGTTGAATGTAGGTTTTTCTGTTTTTCTTGTTCCAAATGTTTTTTTTTGGTAACTGGGTAGAAAACGTAAAAGGGACAATTCATTAACTTCACAGATCAAGATGGATTAGTGCTTGTAATGGAGCCGCCGACTACGATCGAACATTCTCCAGTGGATGTAAGTCCGTTAGGACTATTTTATACTTTCTGTTGTAAGCGCCTCACTGCATAGTACTAAATTGTGTGACGCGCAACTTGCAGTTTACTGATAGGCTTACAAGGCATTTATAAGCCCTGGTTAGTCTAATCGCCTCTCACACTCAAGCCAGCTCCACCTCCGTCATTAAGACAGGTACACCCCGGGGATCCCGGTTTTGCGACTGGGAGAGCAAACGGAGCACTGGCACCAGGTTGTGAAGTAGCCTCTTCCAGACTGGAGATTATTTCAAAAGGCGTTTTTGACTGTCTTCGATAGTCTGATAGTATTATAATATCATTTATAATACCATTTATTCGTTCAACTAGTTATGGTTAACACCAGATACTCAACACCAAAGCAGACACACCATCGTTTCCGTCTGGGAACAATTAATGTACGCACCTGTAAATGCGAGAGCAAATTAGCGGATTGTGTAACTCAATGTAAGAATTTAGCACAAGATATAGTATGTATGCAGGAGACTCGTATAAGAGGCGAGGGTGAGATAAAGTTTGATGATCGTGTGTTAAAGGATTGGCATGTTATATACAACGGAATGAGTATAGCACGGGCAGGTGTAGCAATCGTCATGGCACCACATGTCCGGCTCATGGATGTGGAGCATATTATGGAGGGTAGAATTACAATGATTAGAGTCAAGGTACATGGAGTGAAGCTGGCAATATACTCATGCTACAGTCCAACTGAAGAATACAGTACCTCTTCTAAGGAAACCTTCCACCGGACATTACAAAGAGCCATGCTACAAATGAGAAAAGAACATCCCTCATACAAGATCATTGTGGCTGGAGATTTTAATGCAACCATTGGGCAGGACTGTAACCATGATACATGGAAAGGTGTTGGCCCCTACCATGATGAAGATCCCACTAGCTTCAATGGCACGAAACTCCTTGAAACTGCTGAGTGCAACCAGCTCCATATTTTGAACACTATGTTTGCAACAAGATACAATGAACATAGATGGACATTCCATTCTAACCTCGGGTATAAGCGTAGACTAGATTACATCTTAACGGACTGGTATGTAAAGCATGCAACTACGAACTGCCGAGTCTACCCCATGCAAAGTCACATGTTCGACTCAGATCATAGGATGGTGGTAATGACTGCAACCTTTCTAACTAGAAAGCAAGTACACAGGATTTTCCGAAGACCCAAAACCCCTCCCATACGCCCTGATATTAAACAACTGAGGGATGACCCCGCTATCCAAGGCAAATATGGTGCCAAGCTCGACTCTATACTGCTGGGGGACGTAGGGAAGAATATTGAGATGGAAGATGTGGAGGGACTCGTGAGAGATGCGATTTTAAGGGCGTCTAAAGAAACGACACCAGTGTGTAGCAAGAAAGAGTTAGAAAAACCATGGACGTGTCAAGCCTATCAAGAACTATCGCGGAAATTCTTAGCTGAGAAGGACCCGGTAAAGAGAAAGTCGCTATACTATCAGACCAGAAAGATGCGTACAGAACTGAAGAATGCCTATTTCAAAACTAAGGCAGACCAACTGAATTTTGCGAGTGAACAAAGGGACACAACAGGAATTCCGGCTTATGAAACAACACACTTCAATGACACGGCTGAATAGACCACTTGTCTCAACTCGAAAACTCGAGGAACACTTCACTACGCACTTTAGTGACCGTAAATGCGAGCCGCAACCCGAACTAGAACAACCGGAGTGCTACCCCCACATAGTGCCACCAGATGACACGCCCACGATTGATGACTCGATACCAGAACGTGGAGAAGTAGAGAACAGTGTAAAGAAACTGAAGAATGGCAACAACTGAAATACTCGCAGTCAACAGGACTGATAAACTACATCGTGCTACTCATCGGTTTGATATGGTCATGCAATCAGGTACCAGTAAAGTGGCTAACAGCAAGCATTACTTGGTTATACAAGAAGGGCCGGAAGTCATTGGCAGAGAACTATAGAGGGCTAAGTATAATAGCTACAATATCGAAAGTCCTGTCTGGGATAGTTGTCGAAAGGATACGGGAAGTATATGAACACATCCTCCTGCAGTCACAGTTGGGTTTTAGAGCCAACAGATCGACCACTGACGCCATATATGTACTACGTCATCTACTCGAGGATGCAAGGAGATCAAAGAGGCCACTGTTTATAGCATTTGTGGACCTGAAGGCTGCCTATGATTGGATTCCGAGGGATGCCTTATTTAAATGTCTAGAGATCCGACTGAAATCCCCTCGTTTGGTGTCTATACTACGCGCACTCTATACCGGTACGAAAGCATACGTGAAAGGAAGTAAGCACATTTTTGATACATTGGTAGGATGTAGACAGGGAGCACTGGAATCGCCAATCCTTTTCAACATTTATATGGTTTTCGTAGTACGAGTTGCCCGTCATGAAGTACTGAGGGAACGACCAGACTCAGGTATTAAGGTTGCATATTCCATCCCAAATGAAGTATCGCCACGGGAGTATCGCTCGAGAGCTCCATCTCGTGGGACTACCCAGGTAACGGAACTGTTATATGCCGATGATGAAGCAATTTTTGCCAACTCCGTAGTAGAACTGAAGACCATCCTAGAAATCTATGACCGGACTTTCACACGTTTTGGCTTGAAGATGTCGTACAGTAAAACCGAGACTATGGCCTTCAATGTCGATGACGCAATAAATAACCATGAAAGTCTAATAAATATTGGCAATAACAAAATCAAGAATGTGGGAACTTTCAAGTACCTTGGGTACACGCTTAGCAATGACGAAGCAAAAACATCTCGCTTCCTTCATGCAAGGATTGGGGCTGCCTTCCAGAAGTGGAACGAACTTAAACATGTTCTCACAGACCGACGGATACGATTATCAACGCGAGTTAGGTTCCTGACGACGTGCGTGCGGTCTCGCCTCCTGTACAGTATCCAGGCTTGGGCACTTACGGAGGCAGAGCTTGATACCCTTGAGGTTATATGGACTGGGTTCCTGAGGAGAATGGTGAAAGGGGGGTGCGTTCGAAAAAACGTTCCCATAGATAGGGGAAGGCAAGGACTGACGGACAAGGATTTAGACTGGCGTTTTGAACTTTCGGACGATAGACTCCGGGAGATTACACAAACACTACCTATCCGAAACTCCTGTTACCGGCAACATGTTAAATACATCGGTCATGTGTGCCGGTTAGAAAACAATACCTTACAAAAGCAAGTATTGTTTAACATTAAAAATCACAGAAAAGTCTGGAGCAAAATAGAGACAGTGCTTGGGGTTGATGTTACACAAGCCAGAAGAGCGATGATGTCGAAGACAGACATCCTGCTGCTGCTGGAGCGGAGACTTCCGGCTCTCCAGCAGTAGCGCCCCAAGGCCAGATATGCGCCTAGCGGGAAAACTGATGATGATGATGATGACTCAGCCAATATTGCTCTTTGTTTGAAAGGAGGCCGATGAAAATCCGATGAAAAGTCCGGAAATGGATGGGTCATCTGAAAGGACTGTCATCTGAAAGATGTGCTCAGCATCTCCAACATTATAGATAAAACTACCATTTGCAAAAAACGCAAATAGTCTGGAGTGAACTGAGGCCAGGTCTTCGATTAGTGTTGGCTCTGTTAGGCTGGAGAAGCTATTTAAATATATTAAAGATTTGCGCGAGAATCTATATCTCTCCATCAAAAAGTCATCTGGATATGCCAAGATGTCGAGCCGTGGTCTTATTAATCGCTCCCGGTGGATTGCACGAATAATTTGCGCTCCGATATCAACAGGCCTCTCATCAAAAGGGCATGCCATTGTGAACACATGAAATCTGCGGTGAACGCAGGTATAAATACCCAAAACCGGGTTATGTTCCAAACTTAACCTGGCAAAACCTGCTCCGACTAGGTTTGATTCAGAGCATATGTTTCTATAGTAACTAACATACCGTGTTCATTTTGGAACAGAAAACCTAGGGTTACCGCAAACCCTGGGTTAACTTACCCGGTTGTGTGATAAAACCGGCTTTGTGGAATACCCCTCAGGGGTACTCATGGGGTGCTAAGAGCATCGTTAACCTACTATAGCCTCAGTGGCGTCACCAGGGGAAATTCAGTGTATTGGATGCTTTTCATTAAAACACATCCAATATCACGGAATTTCCAGCTGGCGCAATTTCGCAATACCCCCAAAACAGTGGTTACGGCCGATATATAACTCATAGAGTACTGTTAGATGTAAACAGCAAAGACAGAGACATTTTTACCATTATGTTTTATAAGGACAAACAATAACAAATTTCTCCTACAGGGGATTGATAAAGTTGTTTATATTGAACAGAAAGAAACACTTGGTCATACTTTACACACACTTTACCACACAAAAAGTGTGAATGCCGCAGATAAATATATTAGTTCTGTCAAGCGATTAAAATATTGAATCGCGATTAATCACATTGATGTCATAGTTAACTCGTGAATCATCGCAATTTTTTTTCTATTCTAAATATCCCTTGATTTCGTGCTGCTAGCCTTTGAGTGAGATCAGAGTGATAAGAAGGACAGTAAGAAGAGAGACCCGCAGTGAATTCAACCCAGTCCACTTGACATGGGGTAGGTGCATGACAGTGGTAGGCCTACCGTTAAACTTCCATAGCCAAGGCTTTTATTTGTTTCAATCACTGAACTTTCAAATAAAACTCTTGGTCAGCAAAGATGGGAAATACAATAACATTTATTATTTAAACCAGTAGGAATATTCCTACCGTACGCAGGCCTATACACATTACCAGGCTATCGAATAACGCCCACACACACACGCACGCACGCACGCACGCACGCACGCACGCACGCACACACACACACACGGTGGCGTAGTGGTAATCGGGAGAGTCGGGAGAATTCCCGGTGAGCCGTTGACATTTCGGGGCTGTCGGGCTGATTACTGCGGGATAACTACGTATATTGCATATATAAAAGTTCCTTGCAGGACCTGCCGTCCGGCAGCCTGAGCTTTCCTCTCACCCAGACGCAACTAACTGTCAACGTCGCAACCATGTCGATTTTGTCTAGAGGAGAGTAACTGAGCGGCCCCTCCCGAAGTGGTACAGCCAAGGTGGGCCTTGAACTGCGATCGGTCAGAAAGACGTAACAGCATTGAACTCTCGTGCAGGCTCGAACAGAGTGACACACAAACACAAACGCACATTTTTAAGGAGTTTTTCATCCGCTCTGTATCCATACAAGGTTGTGCGGCATGCTTATTGTTTTCATTCCGGTGTAGCTAGATCCGGTATGGTGTTGTAGTTTTTCTAACGTGACTAGTTATTGCTAGACAGCAGGTGAAAAAACTACAACATTTGCCGAGGCAAAAGAGCGTTAATAACGCGTTAAACTGACAGCACTAAAATATGTAATTATTTTTTTGCACGTTTGCAATGTTTACAAGTTGTTCTCACACCAGTCATTGTAAATTAGTGGCGTCTAGTGGCCATTTTAGGTAATGCAAGAAAAAAAGTTTGGGATTTAGAGTCCCGCGGTTGTAATAAGCAGAATCCACACAAGCTGAATGCAGCTCCACACTTTATTCCTCACGTTTAACCTTGATGTAGATCTGTCTGTAAGTATTGTTTATTTCCATATGACTACGTTTAGACTACTTTGTTGAGTAATTTGAGGGAATATTTTGTTGCCTGTGTTAAAATAGGTTAAATAGCTTTTGAGCTACTGTATGTCATTAAGCTAACGTAAACATATCTTGCAGACATTTTGGTACAATTTATTTGTATTTCTTTCATATAGCCTACGTAATGTAAACACATGTAAGGAGTATTTTGTTGGTTGCACTTGTTGCATTTGTTTTAAGTTGTGTAATTTGAGCTGTGTAACTTATGTTTATTCTTTTCTGTGTGTTGCAGTTGCACAATACTAAATTCGGTAAAATACGCTTCAGCATAAGCAACGCCTACTGGATTTACTTTTTGTTAACTATCTGTATATTGGATGCAAAGGGACGCGTCTGAGAGGACAGAATACAAGTTCAGGGAAAAGTATATGCCTCTACTGGTGTTGCTTAGGCCAATAGCCTTTTTAGGCAGTGTTGTTTATGAAAATTAGTGTTAAGGGCCAATAATGCTTATTATCATACATAAGTCACCCCGTCCTTATGGCACCACATTTGTATGCAGTCACATGTTAATATGACAACCCCCCCCCCCCCCCCCCCCCCGGACAAAATCTCACTGTGAACTCAGTTAAAAACTTCACAGCCCTGCGAAATGTACCGATCAAACGGCACGTCACAAGGCAACCCTCTCACAAGGCATATAATAAAAGCAAATGATTCCATTGCTTTTGTGTGGGAGGTCGCTTTCGAGCTGCACTTGTTGTCTCGCCTCTGATTTTAAATCAACCATCGTGGTTATTGGATTAATGACAGAAGACATACTGTACACGAATCATGCTGAGACCAGCAGATGTCGGAGAATTTCTGCAGGCATTTTTTGTTGCGATGGTTTGCCATAAACACAGCACGGACAGTGCGGACAGAGACGGAACAATAACCAGTCGCCATTGAGGCGAGCTGCGCATGCCTCGGCCACCTGTGCACCCCATACACCTGCAATGTGTCCGGACAGACGGTACGGACAGAGATGGAACCACCAGTCGCCACGGAGGCGGGCTGCGCATGTGTCTGCCACCGTCCAACAAGGGCCCATCTCAGAGAAAGCAGATGAACCAGACACTCTGATTATAGGAGACTCAACCATCAAGGATATAACCGGTAAGAAGATCAAAACATGCATCTTCCCATATGGAATGGTTAGTGATATCAACCATAAACTAGCCAAAATCATATTGGAAAACCCCAAAATCTCACAGATTATTGTGCATGCAGGATTTAATGATATTCAAAGAGAACAGTCAGAACTTCTGAAGAGGGATTCAATCAGCAGTTGACAGGGGAATAAACAGATTCAGTCGTCTACTTGCACTGAATACATGGCTTTCCAGAGTCTGCAATGAAAGAGGAAGGGGCTTTATTGACAATTTCAACTTATTCTGGGGGCGCAAATATCTTTTCAGAGCAGATGGCCTACACCCAAACAGGTTGGGCTCAAAACTGTTGAGGGACAATCTTCTTTTCTCGCTGTCCCGCAAATCTCCATGGTCTGACGCACAGGCCACAATCAGAGGACAGGTTGAGAAGAAGCGAGACTACAGCCTCCCCCACACATCTACTCTGCCACTATCTGACACACAGATAGCAGACAGCCCACAGACCTTGCCATGGTCTGACGCACAGGCCACAATCGGAGCACAGGTTGAGCTGCCACTATCTGACACACAGATAGCAGACAGCCCACAGACCTTGAAGAGAGACAACAGCCCGCCCGACGCCATCAAAGCTAAAGTTACATGTATCAGCCGGATTCCACTTCAAGAGTCCACGACCGCGCCTGCCACCCATGCACCCCTGAGCCCCGAGATGCGTCCGGACGGACAGTGCGGACAGAGACGGAACAATAACCAGTCGCCATTGAGGCGAGCTGAGAAGAAGCGAGACTACAGCCTCCCCAACACATCTACTCTGCCACTATCTGACACACAGATACAGACCTTGAAGAGAGACAACAGCCCGCCCGACGCCATCAACACTGTGCCTTCCCCCATCGCTGATGCTGGCTTGGCAACGAACGGCCACCCCCTCCTCTGCATTCCCCCATCAACGAAGACCTCCAGCCTCATCTCTCCCATAGCTATCTCTCCAGCCCCAATTTCTCCTCCCTTTGCGATTTTCCAGCCGAATATAAGAGACTGGAATATGTTGGCAGCAAACTTATATCTGTGTCATTGATAGCATCGCCATGTCATGGCGACAGGCTGATAACACCCAAGAGGATGGCGCCCCAGCCCCCCCCCTATTTCTCCTCCCTTTGCGATTTTCCAGCCGAATATAAGAGACTGGAATATGTTGGCAGCAAACTTATATCTGTGTCATCGATAGCATCGCCATGTCATGGCGACAGGCTGATAACACCCAAGAGGATGGCGCCCCAGCCCCCCTACTATACTGATAGTAGTCCTGAGTATTACTGAGACAAAAAAGGGTTCAGCCGTAGACACAGTATAAAGGAAGTTTCACATAATCTGCTGAACCCAAGGTTGCCTACGTCAAAGCAGGGCAACTTCACCTACAAAGCTCTCCACAACCTAGCCCCCAGTTATCTCTGCGACCTCCTCCAAGAATACACTCCCTCCCGCTCCCTCCGCTCAACCTCTGCTGGACTACTATGTATCCCCACATCACGACTCACTTCAATGGGTGCCCGGTCATTCAGCTGTTCAGCACCCAGGCTCTGGAACTCCCTCCCCCCACACATAAAACAGTCAGACACCATTTCAACCTTCAAGTCACAACTCAAAACTCACTTGTTCAAACTCGCACACAACGTCTAACTGATCACTGTTTTGATTGTTTTGGTTTTATTTATTTCTTATTGCTTATGTTTATTTATTTATTTTTTCCCACAATGTCTTGCTTTTTAAAAAATGTATGATGACTATATGCTCTGTAAGGTGACTTTGGGTGTCTTGAAAGGCGCCTCTAAATTAAATGTATTATTATTATTATTATTATTATTATTATTAACTTTCGCATTCATGCTGTAACCACTAAGAGAGAAGACAAAGGGAAACTTAGACACACTGCTAACCTCACAAATGTCATATCTATTGCCTCCAAACCAAAAACAACCTTAAAGCCTATCAACAACACCATCAGGATGGCTCTACTTAATGTGAGGTCTCTTAATAACAAATCATTTTTAGTTAATGATTTTATTACCACTTCTAAACTGGATTTTATGTTTTTAACTGAAACATGGCTGGAACAAATTAACAGTGCAACCGTTCTGATAGAGACAGCTCCTCCCAACTATAACTTTTTTGATGCATGTAGATCTGGAAAAGAGGTGGAGGGGTTGCTGCTATATTTAAAAATGTATTTCAGGGGAAACAGATGTTATTTGGTGATTTTCCATTGTTCGAATACCTTAAGTAATGTATTGAAATGCTCCCCCAGAGTTCTCCTATTAATTATTTACAGGCCACCCACATATTCTGCAAATTTTTTCGATGACTTCACAGAATTATTGTCTAGCATCTCCACAGAATCTGACTGTCTAGTTATAACTGGTGACTTCAATTTTCATACTGATGATTTGTGTGCAAAAAAACTTTTTGCCATTTTGGACACATTTGAACTGTCTCAACATGTGAAAGAGGCTACTCATTGTAAGGGGCACACTCTAGACCTAGTTATCACAAGGGCCTCAATGTTTCTGATCTCTCTGTGACTGATCCTTCCTTGTCTGAGCACTTTTGTGTTTTCTTTAACATATCTTTTACTCCCGACATACAGACAAAATCAAACACTGTCAAAAAACGGTATATCAATGAAGATTCTAATGTACTTTTTAAAAAGGCCATCTCCTTGCTACCACCTCTAAACCAATGTTCTGCTGATGATCTTGTAGAAAACTTTAATTTGATGGATGTCATTGCACCTTGTAAGGATAAAACGATTTCTGGAAAGCAAAAGGCACCCTGGAGAAAAGCTGATTCTGTAACAGCACAGAAAAAATAATGCAGGAAGGTTGAACGCATCTGGCGTAAAACAAAACTTCATATTCACCATGATATCTATAAAGAGAGCCTCCTTGCCTACAATTTAGACTTAAAAAATGCTAGAGAAACATTTTTCTCCAATATCATTAAAACCAACACTAATAATGCAAAAACCCTATTTGCAACTGTTGACAGACTGACCAACCCCCCAACAGAAATTCCACCTGATCTCCATTCCACGCAGAAATGAAATCAGTTTGCAGCTTTTTATATTGATAAAATTGAAGGTATCAGACGCGCCATCAATATCTCCACTTCAAACAAAAATGTTGGACTACCACCCTGTTCAGGCAAAAATTACGTGGCAAGGATGGCATGCTTTAATGTTATAGACTCTCAAAATCTTGTGGAAACTGTGACACAACTAAAGCCATCCACCTGTTGCCTTGATACTATACCTACCAACCTCTTTAAGAATGTTTTCGACTGCCTAGCAGTAGACATATTGCAGATAGTTAACAACTCTCTCCAGTCAGGCAATTTCCCAAAAGCTTTGAAAACTGCAGTTATTAAACCCCTTTTAAAAAAGCGGAGCCTAGATGCCTCTATTATTAACAACTACAGACCAATATCAAATCTACCCTTCATAAGTAAAATCATTGAGAAAGTTGTCCTCCAGCAACTTAATCACTTCCTGGCATCAACTGGTTGCAATGACACCTTCCAATCAGGATTTCGACCCCTGCACAGCACTGAGACCGCCCTTATTAAAGTTGTAAACGACATCCGTCTTAACACAGACTCTGGCAAAACCTCAATACTAATGCTACTTGACCTCAGTGCTGCATTCGACACTGTAGACCATACATTACTTCTGGAAAGGTTAGAAAACTGGGTGGGGCTTTCAGGCACTGTCTTAAATTGGTTCAGGTCCTACCTACAAAATAGGAACTACTTTGTTTCCATTGGCGACTTTGTATCAGAATCAACCAACGTGACATGTGGAGTCCCACAAGGTTCGATCTTAGGACCCTCTTTATTCAACATCTACATGCTCCCACTAGGGCAAATCATGCAAAATAACAATATTGACCATCATTGCTATGCTGATGACACGCAAATCGATGTATCGCTATCACCAAATGACTATCGGCCCATAGATCTGCTGTGCCAGTGCATTGAGCAAGTGAAGGAATGGATGTGCTGACATTTCCTTCAACTAAATGAGGACAAAACAGAGATAATTGTATTTGGTTCTAAAACGGAAAGGCTTAAAGTAACCCAACACCTTCACTCTCTGTCCCTGAAAACCTCAATCAAAGTCAGAAATCTAGGGGTTATCATGGATTCAGATTTACATTTTGACAGTCACATCAAATCAGTTACAAAATCGGCATATTATCACCTTAAGTGATAATATTTAGAGGGCTCATGTCCACCGAAGACTTACAAAAACTTGTACATGCCTTTATCACTAGTAAGCTTGATTACTGCAATGGTCTCCTTACAGGTCTCCCAAAACAAACTCTGAGGAAGCTTCAGCTTGTTCAGAATGCTGCTGCTAGAGTTCTAACAAAGACCAAAAAATTTGATCATATTACACCAATTCTGAAATCGTTATATTGGCTTCCTGTAGGTCAGAGAATTGATTTTAAAATCATGTTGCTTACCTATAAATCCTTACATGGTTTAGGCCCAAAATATGTAACTGATATGCTTCCACTACATCAGCCTTTTAGACCACTAAGAAGCTCTGAGACCAATCTGTTAATTATCTCCAGAGTAAACACAAAACATGGGAAAGCAGGATTTAGTTACTACGCAACAAATAGCTGGAATAAACTCCCAGAGGATTTAAGACTTGCCCCAACTCTGAGCACCTTTAAAACAAGACTGAAGACTTTTATGTTTGCTATAGCTTTCTGCTAAATCTTAAATACATTCCACTTTCTAAAAAGCTTTTTTAACTTTGCCTTTATTTTCTATTTTAATACTAAAATGCCTTTTTAACTTTCTATTTTTTCCATATGTTTTTCTTTTACTTACCTATTATTGTATTTAATTGTATGATAATGTTTATATGTGAAGCACTTTGAGTCTGCCTTGTGTATGAAAAGTGCTCTATAAATAAAGTTGCCTTGCCTTGCTTTGCCTTGCCTAAAGCACTGTAGGCGCTTCGGTGAGGCTGTGATGAAGTTCATTATTTATTGGGCCGTGTCTAGACAGTTACAAACATCCCTGACAGACAGTGCACCATCACCAGACTGGTTTCTGCAGTGAACATAGACTGCTGCGGGAAAATGTGCTGCGATGCGTACCTGAACGCTGCGCCCTTTCCTGTTTACATTACCAGTACCATCATAAGGCGTTTTTACACAGCCAAATATGCCGTCGTATGTACGCCTTTTTTTCGCGGCATTTACACTACCTGAGGTAAATTGCCTGTTTGAGCTAGCATCCTGATTTACCCTCCCGGACCCTACACACATTTGCGGTTTATTCTGATTCTGATGTAAATGCAACGACTCCGCGGTTTCGGGGGTTGGGGGGGGGGGGGGGGCTTGGATAGAGGTGTTGCTGTGCTGTCATCATGAGCATTTCTTACTGGAGAGACAGTGAAATCTGCGAGTTGCTGATCCTGTGAGAGAAGGTTATGCAGTCACATTAAACAAAGACCTTGAAAGATGGTGCGATCTACCAGAGAGACGCAGAGGAACTTTCCTTACGAGGCTTTTGTCGGGATAAAAAACAAGTGCAATATTCTTTATTTTTTCAAAATAAAGAATATGTTGCCGTTTTTGCACTTGTAAATAGTTAATCGCGTTTGTAGCCTACACTCTGACGTGAGTTCATTCTTGCATGCGGGTTTCTTCATTCATCAAAAAATAAATACATTCGGGAGAATGCAAATTATTCTAAAGAGGTCTAGACTCCGTGCACAGCCCCGCCAAGAAAGCCCGCTTCATGACGAACGGGGGGATTGACCCCCTCGGTTTTACACAGGAAACTTGAGATAAGACGGTGAAATCGCTGGGCGTGCCAAGCTGCGACCGAACCGGCTTGGCAGTGTAAAAAGGCCTATGCATCATCCTGTCCAACAATACGGGCTAGACCAAACTCTTCTGATTGGGTCAGCAATAGCCCTGTGTCAATGCCCAGCCTCTGCGTTTGAATGATAATGAATTAATGGAATGTTGAATATTCACACCAAAGATTCTAGACTAGACAGTGCGTGCAAATAAATGAAAGCTTTTACAAGCAGTTACAATCCTACGAACGTCGTTGCCTTGTGAGAGGGTTGCCTTGTGACGTGCCGTTTGATCGGTACATTAAGAGGAGGTTCGGGAAACGCACCAAAGAAATTGATGATGGTTTGCAAGATCCTTTGTGAGAATGATCGTACGAGCGTGGATCCATCGTTATCGGGAAACAGGGCCCAGGTCACATGAAGAGATGTTTAATCTCAACGATGTATCCTTCTGGTAAAAATCAACTCTCATGTCAGGTAGCCAATGTAGTATTTGCAATCTAGATTAAGTGTCGTTGATGACACTTCTACATGTCATTGAGTGGCCCCCTAAATGATAATAGTCTGTAGTAGGGATGTCCGATATTGGCTTTTTTGCCGATATCCGATATGCGATATTGTCCAACTCTAAATTTTCGATTCCGATATCAGCCGATACCGATGTCGATATTTGGGTTATTTATTTTTCCTCAAACCTAATTTAGGTAACATTACATATCTCCTGTTGTGGAATTAACAGAACATGCTTAATGTTATTGTGATGCCCCACTGGATGCATTCTTGAATGCAACAAGGCTTTCCAAATGTTAACATTGTCTGTGCAAAATAAGAAAAATACTTCAACTTAATTTAAGGGAAAAGTGCCATGTTTATTTTTATTTTTTTAATGGTCTCAGACAACAGTTTGGATTACACTCTCCCTGAGATAATCTTGACAATGCCCACAACAAATAGGGCAAACTTGACTTCACAAATGATAAAACATTGTACCATTGTAACAACTATGTGCAACATAGCAGTATGTTTCTTTAACTAAAACTCAATAACCTTAATTGAATAAATGCACAAATATGAGTCAATTACAATGTGCACTGTACTGCACAATTTTGAAAACATTTATTTGAGCTCTAAAAAAAAAAAAAAAAAAAAAAAAAAATCGGTTTTAAGGCAAAAAAAATCCGATACCGATATTGACCGATATTACATTTTTATGCTAATATCGGGCCCATAATATCGGACATCTCTAGTCTGTAGCATTTTGTTTGCTGAATGGTTAACAAATATTTAAATGTTGGCACTGCTTTTAAGAGTCATTCATGGAGAACTCTAAAAGATAGGTCTTATCATAGCCCTAAAAGTAAACATCATACAATAAATCACAATACATGAGTTCACAGCTGCAATATTTTTTTTATTATTATTATCGACAACAGTTAGCTGAACATTATAGGGTCCCGTCCTTCCACTCCCTGTTTTCTCAGTTAAACACAGAAATCAACTACATTTGTCCCAGTGTTAAATGTGAAATGAAGCAAAAAATAAGCTCTCTTTCTCCGGTAACGCAGACGTTCTCTACACCTTTCTTCCTCGTTGTTCGTTATATTTGTCTCTAACTCATGCTCGAATCTTTCAACGATCGATGCTTCAGATTTTGGGGATGCAACGGAATATATGATGCACCAATCGCCCCGCTCTCTGCCAAACACAGGAATGCGTTTACTTGAAGTCCGGAGTTGGCAAGTACGAACTTCCAAGTCCGTGAGTACGTAGTACGCGTACTAGGAATTAAGAAACGCCATTGTTTCTAAACAGGGGCGGTACCGCCCCTTGGGGGGCGTTCGCACAACCTCGGGTGGCGCTGGGAACTTGATTTTTTTTTTCATTTTTTGGGGGGGGATTGTAAACTTTCATGGTTTTCAAATTGTTTGCTGAAAAATATTGGTTCAACGTTCTCAGTTGAACCAATAGAGGTTCCAAAGGTTCTATAGGTCCAGTGGAACCTATAGAGGTTCCACGGGGAGCCCACCAGCACCCTTTCTTCTTATTTTTCACCAAAACTCATTTTGATAGAAAAATAAATAAGGAAATAACATTTCATGTTGATGTATTTATAGTCCTTATTGTGTTGGAGGGAAGGACAGGGGGTGAGACAGCCCTGATACTGTCACTATAACTCCAAGACAGAGGAAAAGAAAGACCTTAATAATCATAATGAACTGCACAGATAGCGGCTTACACAGTGACTTTACCGTCTGCAGGTACACACACACCCACACACACACAGTGTCAAGCTGTGCATACTCACCCTGTGTGTGGCCCTTTAATGTGAGGCTAAATGTGAATATGTTTTTTCGTCAACATTTTAAGCTTAGCAGGAACTCTTTGCGTGCGTGTGTGTGTGCGAGAGCATGCACGCAGTGTACGTTTTCGTGCGTGCGGGCATGTCCAGTGGATGTGTTGAGTCCCCTGATTATTAAGTACACAGTCATTGCCCTAGATGGAGTGAGAGAGAGAGGGGGAGGGACAGAGAAAGGGAAATGGAGAGAGAGATGGTGATGTGAGGGAGATATATCAGTACACTACAGAAGAAAAACCCACTGTGTCTGTGGACAAAATAAAACAGGAAACAAGTGAGATGCATAAATCAATAGATAATGTTTCCATCTATTCACATAATTGCTTTTCTAGTCAGACGAGCATAGGAGGCCTGCACGATTGCTATCGGCTACAGTACCGTGAGAACCAGCCTGCCCCCTCCTCCCCTCTGCCTCCCTATTCCTACCCATCAATTTAGCTACTCTCCTCCCCTTCTTTTGCTTGCTTTTGTTCTTTCCTCGCATCTGCTTTTAGTCCCACTTTATCCCTTTCCTAATTGATCTTACAGATTTTTTCAATTGCTTAAGCACGATTTTGTGTTTTTGTTTTTTTTTAATTAACAAAAACACACACACAATCAGCAGAACACCTCAGACCCTTTGCAAAATTAAATAACTCTTGTCAAGACTGTTCATAAATTTATCAAAACGATATTTTGTCACAATATGAAACACACCCGCTTCAAATTACTTGCACACACACACATATGCATCTGTGTATATATGTGTGTCTGCAAGACTGTAAAACAGAAAATCACCATGAGCTTGCCTTCCTGCCTCCCACCAAAGGTCAGCCAGAGAGAGAGAAAGAGAGAGAGAGAGAGAGCGGGAGAGAGAGAGAAATTTTGTCCCCTTATTCTTCAAGCACATTCTCATCCTGCTTCAGGTCTTCCTCTTCCTCTACCTCCTTCTTCTCCTCTGTGGATTCGCCCTCTCACCCTCACTCTTCTTATGACTCCTTCCATTTTGTTTACAGTAAGAGCAGGTGAACTTACCTGCTACATTTTTATAGTGCTTGAACCTAGTGTGTCTACAATTAAGCAAGCATGTGTTTGCGTACCTGTTTATTAACCAATTGGCTCATAAGTGTGGTTAATTGACAGTCAGTGCTTTGGAATTGCAAGGAAGTGTCATCCTCATCCAACTACACTGGCTCCCAGTACACTACCGCATCCAATACCAAACCCTACTCCTCACCTACAAAGCTCTCCACAACCTAGCCCCCAGTTACCTCTGCAACCTCCTCCAAGAATACACTCCCTCCCGCTCCCTCCGCTCAACCTCTGCGGGACTACTATGCATCCCCACATCACGACTCATTACAATGGGTGCCCGGTCATTCAGCTGTTCAGCACCCAGGCTCTGGAACTCCCTCCCCCCCACACTTAAAACAGTCAGACACCATGACAACCTTCAAGTCACAACTCAAAACTCACCTGTTCAAACTCGCACACAACGTCTAACTGATCACTGTTTTGATTGTTTGTTTGTTTTGTTTTTGTTGTTTTTCCACAATGTCTTGTTTTTAAAGATTTATGATGATTTTATGCTCTGTAAGGTGACCTTGGGTGCCTTGAAAGGCGCCTCTAAATTAAATGTATTATTATTATTATTATCCTGATCTACAAATGTGTCTAATGAATGCAAGTGTGTTAAGTGTTTTAGAAATCAATGTGTGTATTGTTTTGCAAAAAGTGTGAGGCCTGACATTGTGCTTATAGTGGTGCACATTGGTTCCAAGGTTTTGCTTCTTGAGTGTAATCGTTTGATAATTGTGTGATGCTTTTGTTAAATCTAAATGTGTGTGTGTGTGTGTGTGTGTGGGTGTGTGTGTGTGGGTGTGTGTGTAATCCCTGGTGCCAGTGTCAGCAGCTTTAAAAAAAAATCCACACCTCTGAATTACACTTACACAGTCTCTAAGGGCTTTGCAGCTCTTCTTTCAGGAGAGATTTCATGACTACACCCCAAGCTCAAAGCCCTTGAAACAAGCAACACACTCCAACCACCCAGTGAAGCAGCATGCCTCGTGGAGGGAGGTTTTAAAAGCGCTGCAGTGTGTAACAAAGACACATCAGGCAGGAGGACAACACAAAAAGGAGCATGTTCAGGTGGAGCACGAATCCATACATAAATCCATCACCACCAATTTACAATGCGCTCCAAACTGCAGGTTTTACCATTCATTCATTTCTGATCTAATATTCTGAACAATAACTTGATCGCCTTTCAAAACATTTAGCATTTAAACTCAGCACAATTCAAAGTTTTAACTTGAAATAATTAAAAAGACACTGAAATCGCCCAGCATTAACGTCAGACAAGGCAATAACCGTTTAGCTCAATGTCGCTCTAGATAATATTTAGGATCGACATTTTTTTAGATTTCAATATTATAGTAATTCTTTAGAAATGGCATTGCCATTCAGCAGCCTGACTGACATGACTGACATGCGCTGCGATAATATCTGTTCTGAGATTACTGCCCATGCCACTGTATGAGACTTGACTATGTTTGGACCACTACCGGCTCAGTTCTGACTGTCAATGAGGGCATCTCTTCCGGGATAAATTGAGGGACCATCTTGGTTGTCAATCACAGTTGCGTGAAATCCAACCCTTCTCAGTAGCTTTTTGGCCAAATCTTTCCCTCTTCCGCTGTTTTCTGCTCTCATTACAACCCTCTAACCTAATCCACAGCAGCTTTAAAGATGTATATTGTCAATCATGGCTCATAATCAAAAATACATCCAATGGGATCATAGAGAATCATATCAACCTTCCAATCCAGTATCAACAGGGGAAGGGAGCGGGACTAAACAAAGAGACATGGACCTGATTGGAGGAAACCTCTCAAACCGTCTGAAAGGGCTGCGAGCAGTGGGCTGATTTAAGTTGCTGGTCCCCCTCTAAATGGCTCTGTGCCGAGCCTGAGACCAACTTTTGTAAAATCTCACTGTGGCAAATAGCCTTGACAAGGCCAATCGTTCGCCCCTGTCCCCGGGACACCATTCAATCTCTCTCTCTTTCTCCCTCTCCCTTTTTCTCTCTCCTCTTCTTCCCTCTAACCCTCAACTCAGGGACACTACTCAAGCCCAGAACCCTACAGTTTCCCGACATTGAGCATTATGCTCTTCCTGTTAATCTTGTCTGGCAGCAGCACCGTGGAGCAGGACTCATCTCCCTTGGTCATGCCACCGCCCCCAAATAAACATTGTGCTTAAGGGTTATCTCACCCAACCATGTGGTTGAGTTCTTCCCCTTCTTTTTCCTGACCGTGATCGGTTTTGTCCCGGGACCCCAATGACCGTAGCAGAGCTGACAACATGTTTCAGTAATGTTTCGCACAGTGTACTGCTGGAAGTCTGCTCAAGGACACTCTGTTATCATGCACCCACATGCGGATTACATGCAGCACGGTGGTGCGGAGTGAAACCACAACGTTATAATCCACTGTGTACCGTCCTATCACAAACCATAGGCCTGCCTAATGGAGAGGATTTTAGCGCCAGACATTCATGCACACCTTGCCATTCTTTCCACTGTGGAATGATTCCAGGAGGGAGCAGCAGGGAACGCATGTGTCACAGATCACAAAGTTATGAAGGAAAAACGATTAGCGGCCAAACACCTTTAAATGCGTCTGCATAATTGTATTGTACGTCATGAGCGACTTGAGTGACCAAAGCGAACAGAAAAATTCGCAGCAAAACTTTGTGAGCGACCAAAGCGTCTTTGACGCTTTGGTCGCTCCTGGTGTGGAAGTACAGTAAGTCTCCTCGTGGATCCTCTGCATGACCCCTAACCCTACAACCCGGTATAAACGATTATCCGGATACACGCTGGATTAATTTATCTGCAATTATTTCACAAAATACATTCTTCCTATCTAACTTTCCTATCTTCTATCTTGCCGTGTGTGTGCGTTTTTGAATGAGTGAGTCATTGTTTACATATGCAGCACCATAGTATCCTGGCAGTACTAGTCTAACTGTACGTCCACACCAGAAGCGAATTGAGCGACCAAATCGCCGGAAGTCATTCACTTTCTATGGGCAAGAGCGACCAAAGCGACCAACGCTACCAGCGGCCAAAGTTGAGCGACCAGAGCGTCAAAAAGAAGTTGAAAACTTTTTAACTTTATGCAATTGACTATGACGCGCTTCAGCGGCCAAACACTGACAGCCAATCGGAATGTAGACGCTCTTCGCTTGCGTGGATCCCAGGGAACACCGGCAGGCACATTGGTTCCTACCTACCTTTATTCACTCAGTGAACAAAATGTCGGCTGAATCGCGGCTGTAACTGGGCACTCGGTGTTGTATGAACCAACCCTTTTTCAGTTCAGAGATCGAAACGCCATAGTGGTTTGGATACCAAGTTATGACAAGCGGGAGTATTTATACATCTAGAATGTTCGTATTTAAGCGGGAATCATTTTCATTTGCTCTCCATGCCACCAATCTAACCAACCAATCGCGTGTAGCATGCTTTAAACAAAACCAAAAAAGTTTTTGAAATCGTCACATAAACAAACTAATCGACAAGACGAGGGATAAATGACAAGGGATATATCTCTTGTCTTTTATCCCTCTATTCCCCACTATTCACGGAGCCTGAGGTGAATAATTGTTAATTAAATAGTCTAGATAGATAGATAGCCTAGTCAAGTCTTTATTAATACCAAACGACACAAATCGTCGGGAATCCATTTAGGTGGTTCGGCCCACACAGGACAGTAGTCTACAAGACCACACAGAACGAGTCTGACTGGACATACACACAATACATCACATTACAACTAGACACGCGTTGATAGATAGACAGACAGACAGATAGGCCTAGATAGATAGATATGTTCCATTATTTGCCTTGCGGAGCCAACCAGTCCTGTGCACGTATGCAAATTAGCCATGTGCGCCAATGTCTATTTGTTTTGAGTGCGACGAATGAGTGAAGATCATGATTTGCAGATGCAGATCAGTGAAACATATTTTAACTAGCATACTACAGTGCGTCTGCGTAATTGTATTGTACGTCATGAGCGACTTGAGCGACCAAAGCGAACAGAAAAATTTGCAGCGAAACTTTGTGAGCGACCAAAGCGTCTTTGACGCTTTGGTCGCTCCTGGTGTGGACGTACAGTAAGTCTCCTCGTGGATCCTCTGCATGACCCCTAACCCTACAACCCGGTATCACGCGATTTCGCTACAAAATAAATGTAAACCCATAGAGAGAGAGAGAGAGAGCACAGACAGTACACCCTCTAGTTCTATATATGCCAATATTTCAGATTTTTTAAGCAGACCTCCTCAAAATCTGAAACGAACGTGCTCCACAGAACAAAATGTAAACCAATGCATTTTGAATTGGAGCGTTTCTCTGACAATTATCGTGCTCCACAAAAAGAGAGAGGGAGAGAGAGACTTCAGTAGGGGTGTGCGCAGATAGTACAATGCGCCCTCGAAATATGTCAACATTTCCAATATTTCGAATTGTTGCGAATTGTTTGTGCTCCACAGAACGAAATGTAAACCAATGCATTTGAATGGGAGCGTTTCTCTGACAATTTTCATGCTCAGCAGTACAGAGAGAGAGAGAGAGAGAGAGAGAGAGAGAGAGAGAGAGAGAGAGAGAGCGCAGACAGTACATTGCACCCTCTAGTTCAGCGATTCTCAACCTTTTTTCAGTCGCACCACCCTTTGCATGAATGAAAATCTCAAGTCCCCCTATATATATATATTTATTTTTTTATGTTGATTACCATTAGAATACATACACACTGTCTCTGACAAACAACAAATGCATGACGCATGTAGCCTGCTACTCTTACACGCACGCGCACATACACACACACAAACACACACACACACACACACACAGGAGGCCGTAAATCTGACTTACTCAGTGAGAGATTTGGGCCTGGGAGGATGCACACAACCGCTCTATTCTCGCAGGAATGGATGACAGACACACACGTAGCCCCTGGTCCACAGCTCTCAGGTGCTCTCTATACTTAGGTTAACTATGTTAAGCTCAAAAAGCTCACACAGATAAGTAGTGGAAAAGGTTAACAGTATGTCAACAGCGCTATTTGACACGATTGGTTATTCCTTTTCAAATGATATCCAAAATGTATCCAATGTCATATCTTGAAATGTCATCCTTAATGTACAATCTTCTTTCATCTCTGCCAGTTGCTCCTGGGCCAGCATTGGCAGGTCAGCTGCACTTTCCAAAAGCACACGAATTCCAAGGGTCACGGACCAAGTCAAAACCAGCAAAGGTCTCAGCTGGAAAATACTTATTAAATCTCTCATCAAGGGTTTGCAGATGCTGAGAGATAAGGCCGGAAAGTTTTTTGCTGTTTGGATGTGCACTGTACAGGGGAAACATCTAAACTCTCCCCTGTTTCACACAAGAGTGCCAAGAGTGAGTTTAGACTTAAAGCCACGCAATTTGTCAGCTTAGTAGATTTTCCCTCTTCATTTTAGAATCAAGTTCATTGAGGTGCTTAAATATATCGGCCAGGTATGCGAGTTTCGCACACCATTGCGCATCTGCAATGGTCTCTTTATATGCACAATTCTCTCCCTCTGAAAACACTGACTTCTTCTCTGATGGTCGGCTCCAATTTCCTCACAAAGAGTGGAAAAAATACGTGATTTTAACGGTCGCGCCTTTATGAGATTAACTATGTCCACTGCCTTGTCCAGTACATCTGATAGATCTTTGGGTAAAGTCTTGGCAACCAGTACCTCCCGGTGAAGGCAAAAATGCGTGTGCGAGAATTTTGGTTTTGCTCTCTGATCCTGCTGATGAAACCTTTGACATTGCCGGTCATCGTAGCAGCGGCGTCAGTGCAGACAATGATAATTTTTTTCCAACTTAGACCTCCCTGTTCAAGGTACTCTGTTGTTACACAGTATATTTCCTCTCCCATTGTTTTGTCCGGCAAACACTTGCAAAATAAATCAATAAATCTCACAAATCCCAAAAGTTGACCATCACCTGCTCCTGTCGGCTGTGTTCGCTTTTCAAACAAACAAAGTATTCCATACTTTGGTTGGCATGTGATGGGTGATTTGTTGTCAGATGTCTTTTCAACTTGCTGGGTACCATAGCATGGTTGTACAATTTCAAACAACATAACAGGCACAGAGGGAGAGGACATGACAGCTCTCCAGTGAAGATTAATCCAAACGTGAGGTAATATGAGATTTATTTTATTTTTGCAAAGGGACAAAATATATTGATGAACATAAAAAAATAAAAATGACCATGGTCATGGACTAAGGATGGAAATTAGAAAATTGACCAATCCCTGACCGGTCAATTGTCGTCATACTGTAATTTCTTCATCTTGCTGGACGAGTGTACCTCCTTCACTGACTGACCAGATGATGACGATGTTGAGGGCTCAGATTCCGATGTATCAGAGTGTTGAGCATTTATTTTCAAAAACCTGACCATGTTGCTGGCTAATTAACCGCTGCACAATGCTATGACAACTCATCTGATATCGCTCGCTGTTAATAATGCCGCCTTCAAACCAGCTCGGAGGTTCGGAAGCTCTTACGTGTGTTTACGTAAACCTTCCCATCCAAACTATTTTCTCGGATTTGTGCCTCGATTTACTTACCTGTACTTTACTTTACTTAACTGTCGCTAAAAGAAAGATCCAAAATGATGCAGTCATTTATTTCAATTTCACTATATTAGCCTAGTGTCAGCCATGTTTCTGCGGCACCCCTAAGGATGCCAGACGGCACCCAAGGTTTCCGCGGCACCCCTGTTGAGAAACACTGCTCTAGTTATGTATGTGTCAAAACAAAAAATGCATCAAAGGGTAAATGTAGTGTATTAGGGATACTCTGATTTCCCCGTTTTTTACAGCAGCACCTCATCGAAAACATTTTGTGCTCACACTGACGAAATTGAATCTATTGAATCGTGTCCCAGTGCACGATTTTCTGACTTATTTCGTGCTACACAGAACGAAATTCATACCGTTCAAGTTGTTTCAGGTTGTTTTGGTGAACTACAAAATAGTAGGGAGGAATAGTTATGCGAGTAAAATTGATAAAAAGCCACCAGTGGCATCACTGTAATTTGAAAGCTGGTGGGCAGCATGTCTTTGAAATGGACTACAAGGGCAGAAGGAAAGGATGCAAAGCCCATTAGTCAAATCAGGCCTGCTCTTGATTTGTACAAGTAAATAAAAAAACCTGGGGCAATTTTTGCCCTCAATGACTTAAGTTATTGGTTGTAATTTATTTTCAGTTACAATTGTTTTAAGAAAAGACTCAAGACCAAAAGTCATGCCATTTAAAATGCATCATGCTCTGAATCATTCACCCTTTCCACAATATCTAACAGAACGGTCAGAGTAACAAACTAGTAAAAGATTATTTCAAACAACCTAATCTATAGGCATGGTGCCTAGTAAGTAATGTCGCAACCTGAACTTGACACTTGTCGTGGCGTTTGGTTGCCCTATAAAGATTTTTGACATCAGTGAAACCATGAACAGCCCACGTTGGAGATTTGCCATTATTCATTAGCAAACAGGGCCAGCAATACAGTTGATTGCTAGTACAACCCTGTCTCGTCAAAATTACGTTCCCAGAGAACTATTCGGCGTTCTCAATTACGTTTGTCCTAAAACGTATTTTGTCTGCGATTACGTGTTATTGAACGTATTGCAAATACGTTCGTCCTCAGCCTATTTTTCGCCATTTATTAACCTCTAGGGTTATGTTTGGTTGAAACGTATCCCAGATAGGTTAAATGTCAACGTATAGCACATTATTGTCATTAAGGCATATCTTCCTTTCAGGGAACGTTTCATTTAACGTATTTTGTCTGAAAAACGTATCTTGGCCGTGAATACGTTTTATTGAACATATCGCAAATACGTTCGTTGTCAGCCTATTGTTTTGCCATTTATTAACCTCTAGGATTATGTTTGGTTGAAACGTATCCCAGATAGGTTAAATGTCAACGTATAGCACATTATTGTCATTAAGGCATATCTCCCTTTCAGGGAACGTTTCATTTAACGTATTTTGTCTGAAAAACGTATCTTGGCTGTGGATACGTGTTATTGAACATATCGCAAATACGTTCGTTGTCAACCTATTTTTTGCCATTCATTTACCTCTAGGATTATGTTTGGTTGAAACGTATCCCAAATATGTTAAATGTCAACGTGTAGCACATTATTGTCATTAAGGCATATTTCCCTTTCGGGAAACGTTTCATTTAACGTTATTTTGTCCCTGATTACGTCTTATTGAACATATTGCAAATAGGTTCGTTCTCAACATTTTTGTTGTTATTTATTTAAGCTACCTCTTGGATTACATAGGCTACATTTAATTGAAACGTATCCTTAATAGGCTACGTTAAATTTCGATAACACATTATTGTCAGCATATAGGCATAGGTCTACCTCTCGGGGAAGCGTACGTTTGATTGTAATGTTAATAGTCCAACGTTATATCAACATGTCACAAGAGGAGAAATTAGCTGCTGACGGGGTAACTGTAGGAGCGGGGGTTGCTTTGTTGATTTCTTTATCTAGGGCTATAGCTGTGGTCAAAGCGGGAAGTGTGCGTTGTCTGGGCGGCTGCCTGAACTGAGCTGCAGGAAATTATGTTCACACGTTTCTTCATTCATTCATGAAGGCTATACCGGTGAACGGTGACGTCAGACTCACGCCCACCTACAAACCAATCAATGTCCAGTATCAGCCTGTCCTCTCGGAAAATAAGACCACGTAGGTGGTTTGTTCCGCCACAGATTACGACCCATTGGAATTTATCCAAAACGAGCGAACGAGGCCCTCTACATGTGCGGGCAACCCTTTCTCATCAAAATTACGTTCCCAGAGAACTATTCGGCATTCTCAATTACGTTTGTCTAAAAAACGTATTTTGTCCGTGATTACGTTTTATTGAACATATTGTAATGACCTCGCCGGTGACATAACGACGTCGAGTCATTAGTAATTGAATGA
This sequence comes from Gadus morhua, assembly GCF_902167405.1. NCBI lineage: Eukaryota > Metazoa > Chordata > Actinopteri > Gadiformes > Gadidae > Gadus > Gadus morhua. The sequence continues at coordinate 1,498,079 of NC_044050.1, read as the reverse complement.
ACTTTTAATGGACCAAAACCAGGTCACTGAAACCCGTAACCAACGGCAGAAATCCCACCCAAAACAAACCCCGGTTACCCCGGCAACCCCCAACACGGTCTCACTCACGTGCAGGCCCCCACCCTCGTGTTCTTCCAAGGCCCCCCCCCAGCTGACCTAATGATTCGCCCCCACACTGATTGACAAGAAGAACATTACAATACATGCACACAGAACAACTGGCATAACGGACAACGAAATACAATGCAACACATAACACACAAACAATTTAACTGTCCCAGGGTCGCTACAATATCGTAAATACGAATTCGTTCTCAGCCTATTTTTGCCATTTATTTACCGTGTTACTATGGCAGAATAAGGAATAAATTCATGCATTATCATTCAACTTGAACATGTGTTTTTACAGTATAGAGTGGTGGAGAGGGATGACGTATGTCATCAAACCCGGAAGTGAGCGTCGCCCTTGGTTCCCTTGATAAAAAGCCAACGGGTTTTCCATTGGATTTTGGATTATTGCACAAAAATCCTCAACTCCTCAAAAACGGAAAATAAATAAATAAATAAAAATAACCGTGCTCCAAAGAACGAAGTGTAAACCAATGCATTCTGAATGGGAGTGTTTCTCAGATTTTTCCATGCTACACAACGAAATGTAAACCCATGCAAATAAAGACTTGGTCATGGTCATAATAATTTCAATATCATTAATCTACTACTGAGTGTGTAGGGAGGTATTCTATTTTTTTCAACGGGGCTGAATCCAGTCACTTGACCGTCATGGTTGCTATGGTGGTTGCTATCGACCGCCCCCTCTAATAACTCTAAAAACCACGCGGCAAAGGAGCTGCCGTCAATTGGGTTGTTTTTGTCGTAAACTAGGGTCCGATGGTTGAAAAATAGACAGATATTCCAAGGTATCCTTAAAAGGCAGCTTGGATGTGTTTATTTTCTGCAGTTTAGACTTCTTCTATAACTAATTTTTGAAAGCAAAACACCAAGCTCATTGATTTAACGAGGGAGGGTTATTTGAAACAATTTATTCAATAAATATTTGTGAGAGGTCATTCCTTCTCCTGATTTTACTTCCTATTTATGCCTAGGGTAAACCCCTACTGTCCACAAGCATCCCCCCCCTCCCCATATGGATTTGGAGAATTGTTGCCACGTCCCAGTGGTGGAGGTATCATATATATACAGGGTGCGATTTGCCGGTGGGGATGGTGGGGATTATCCCCCCCTCTGGGTTACACGTCCTACCCTCTGCTGAATTATTTTTATCCTCGGTGGGGATAAAAATTATCCCCCCCACCCAAAGTATTTTCACCATTACATCGTAATAATTAACAACCAAAATACACAGGGTCCGTCTTCATTTTGATTGTGCTGTGATTTTGATCTACCGGGAGCGAGTCAGAGGCGTCGCGCTCGCAGAAAGCAGTTTTATTTTGAAAACCAACCGGATTTACTTGCGTTTCTATGGTTTCAAAAGTCAACTTCCTGTCCCCGCCGAAACAAAAGTTTAAACCAAATGGACGAAAAATGAAAAGAATACAGAGCAGCATATCTTCATATTTGAAAGAGCTTGAGTCTGCGGCTTTTGATTTGGGCATCCAGGCTCGTAGGATTGGGAGTGTGTTTGATGTGCGCTGGCTGTCCTCAGCCTACACGTCAGTGACAGCTCTCTGGATGAGCTATCCAGCCTTCAGCCTGCCACACACATAAAGATTTTATAAATCTCAACCGATTTTTTATCTGTGAGAGACCCCACACATTAACATTACATTAACAGTTTTGATCGTATTGTGTGTGGTGTCCTGCGATATTCCAAACACAGCACACCACACACATAAAGATTTGTCTTCAGACGCACTAGAATCTTGTCCCTCAAGCAAGAAATCTCGCGTGAACAAACGTGATCTGACGTAGTACTCTGACTGACCTGTGGGGGCAGTCACACCAAAAATAGTCATTGAACTAACTACAAGAAGAAGTGAAGAAGAGCGAGTGTAAACCAGTGTAAACTCATGGAGGACCAGCTGGATACCGACTGCATGATGGTGGTTTTGGGATTAATCCTAACTGAAAAATCCCTTAACTCTAACTGTCTTCGCCATATTGGTGGTATTCAGGGATATCGTAGCCATGGAGATAGCTCGTTATAATTCCGTGTTCAGTCAGCTCGCTCTTTATTGGTTAAATTCAATATTACGTCACGTTGGAGACTCCCGATTGTCGGCTTCCCCCCCACACAAGACGATTTGACACCACAACGTTCTCCGCCGATAATCGTAAATATTGAACATGTTTAATACTTACGATTATCGGCGCCGACTGATTTCGGAGCCGATTGTCGGCCGAATTTCACTCTTAACACACCACACACTACAAGAGAATCTTATAAAATAATCTTAAGAGCTTAAGATAATCGGGCGATGTCTGTCCGTGATCGGAAGGGGGAAAATCGGGGCAAAATCAGCCCGATTATCTTTATGTGTGTGGCAGGCTCCCGGCCCGCAGATTTGCAGAGATGTGGTTGAAGCAGGGTCACCACGCTGCTATCGATCCTCCAACAGGAAAGCAAAAAAAAGAGGCTGAAGTGCGTCATCAGAGCGGACTGTTTTCGTAGTCTGACCTATAGTCTACCCGATTAACCCATAAAAAAAAAAACAACGTCTTGACAGAACATTGTGGTATTTCATATTTTCTGTTGAACTGATATCGGGGAAAAAAAAAAATATTTTTTTATTTGGCACATTTAAAAACAATATTAGCTATTTGAAAATATTTCTGCAAATGCAGTGGTTAAGTTCACGTTCAAAATAGGCCTACCGCCTACGTTATGAGGCCTAAGTGTAAGGTTTAGATACAAAGTCACAAGATCAACTGTTTTCATAAGTTTTCACACTGTTGTGTGGTTATTTTTCCTGAATAAAATGTTTCTCAAAATTATCCCCCCCTCTGGTTTTTTCACAAATCGCACCCTGTATATATATGAAAGAGGGCATTCGATTATAGCCTACTGCAATGATCAATTAGGAGGCCGAAGCCCTAAAGGAAGTGATGCAATAGGTGACTGAGTCGACAACATTTAAGTAAGCTGTATAGCGTCTCTTATATATCAAAGGGGGTCTCAAAGGACGCATACGCTCAACCTGTGGCTCCAGCACTACAGGAAATGACTCAGCAAGTGCTCCATCTCGTTGCAACTCACCCAGCGGCTCGCTTGCAAGATTTTGGCCTGAAGTTCTTCCCAGACCTACACCCTAGCCATCCAACATGCATATCTGAGAATCAGGCCTCTCTTTAATAATGACAAAAAGTTATGAGAGAAACACACATTAACTTTTTGTTATCTCATAAGCGGCGTGGTGCCGGCTCCTTTTGACCTTTTGACCCCCGACTTCAAAAACGTGGCCACAGGCCAGCTGTGTCTACACACCTTTAGCCACGAATGTACACCTCCATCCCACAAAAAATGGGGACTAGAAACTAACCTCTGTCTTATGTACATGTACTGTACTGTTGGAGGTCACGCCCCTTTGCCGACCTTTTCGAGATAGCTAGGGATGCTAAAATGTTTACACACATTTCCCGGGGCCCCGTGAACGACATATCCGAGATTTGGAGTTCTAGCCCTTAGAGAAAAAAAGTTTTCCCAAATGGAGTGTCATTTGGACAAAGCCCCTCAGAAGTGTAGCCTGCAAGACCTAATGGTTCAGAATGTGGTGGAAAAACAGTTTTTGAGATAGGAAGGTCCTACCGTCCTGAAATTTTAATACCTTATTCTAGGGCCTAACTGGGACCTCCACACCGAAACTTGGCCCGGTCGGACCCCGAGGGCAGGAAGGGGGGGGCCTGCCCTCGGGGTCTGACCGGGCCAAGATTCGGGCAGGAAGGGCCCCCCCTTCCTGCCCGAAACTTGCCACGAATGGAGGTGTACATTCGTGGCTAAAGGTGTGTAGACACAGCTGGCCTGTGGCCACGTTTTTGAAGTCGGGGGTCAAAAGGTCAAAAGGAGCCGGCACCACGCCGCTTATGAGATAACAAAAAGTTAATGTGTGTTTCTCTCATAACTTTTTGTCATTATTAAAGAGAGGCCTGATTCTCAGATATGCATGTTGGATGGCTAGGGTGTAGGTCTGGGAAGAACTTCAGGCCAAAATCTTGCAAGCGAGCCGCTGGGTGAGTTGCAACGAGATGGAGCACTTGCTGAGTCATTTCCTGTAGTGCTGGAGCCACAGGTTGAGCGTATGCGTCCTTTGAGACCCCCTTTGATATATAAGAGACGCTATACAGCTTACTTAAATGTTGTCGACTCAGTCACCTATTGCATCACTTCCTTTAGGGCTTCGGCCTCCTAATTGATCATTGCAGTAGGCTATAATCGAATGCCCTCTTTCATATATATACAGGGTGCGATTTGTGAAAAAACCAGAGGGGGGGATAATTTTGAGAAACATTTTATTCAGGAAAAATAACCACACAACAGTGTGAAAACTTATGAAAACAGTTGATCTTGTGACTTTGTATCTAAACCTTACACTTAGGCCTCATAACGTAGGCGGTAGGCCTATTTTGAACGTGAACTTAACCACTGCATTTGCAGAAATATTTTCAAATAGCTAATATTGTTTTTAAATGTGCCAAATAAAAAAATATTTTTTTTTTTCCCCGATATCAGTTCAACAGAAAATATGAAATACCACAATGTTCTGTCAAGACGTTGTTTTTTTTTTATGGGTTAATCGGGTAGACTATAGGTCAGACTACGAAAACAGTCCGCTCTGATGACGCACTTCAGCCTCTTTTTTTTGCTTTCCTGTTGGAGGATCGATAGCAGCGTGGTGACCCTGCTTCAACCACATCTCTGCAAATCTGCGGGCCGGGAGCCTGCCACACACATAAAGATAATCGGGCTGATTTTGCCCCGATTTTCCCCCTTCCGATCACGGACAGACATCGCCCGATTATCTTAAGCTCTTAAGATTATTTTATAAGATTCTCTTGTAGTGTGTGGTGTGTTAAGAGTGAAATTCGGCCGACAATCGGCTCCGAAATCAGTCGGCGCCGATAATCGTAAGTATTAAACATGTTCAATATTTACGATTATCGGCGGAGAACGTTGTGGTGTCAAATCGTCTTGTGTGGGGGGGAAGCCGACAATCGGGAGTCTCCAACGTGACGTAATATTGAATTTAACCAATAAAGAGCGAGCTGACTGAACACGGAATTATAACGAGCTATCTCCATGGCTACGATATCCCTGAATACCACCAATATGGCGAAGACAGTTAGAGTTAAGGGATTTTTCAGTTAGGATTAATCCCAAAACCACCATCATGCAGTCGGTATCCAGCTGGTCCTCCATGAGTTTACACTGGTTTACACTCGCTCTTCTTCACTTCTTCTTGTAGTTAGTTCAATGACTATTTTTGGTGTGACTGCCCCCACAGGTCAGTCAGAGTACTACGTCAGATCACGTTTGTTCACGCGAGATTTCTTGCTTGAGGGACAAGATTCTAGTGCGTCTGAAGACAAATCTTTATGTGTGTGGTGTGCTGTGTTTGGAATATCGCAGGACACCACACACAATACGATCAAAACTGTTAATGTAATGTTAATGTGTGGGGTCTCTCACAGATAAAAAATCGGTTGAGATTTATAAAATCTTTATGTGTGTGGCAGGCTGAAGGCTGGATAGCTCATCCAGAGAGCTGTCACTGACGTGTAGGCTGAGGACAGCCAGCGCACATCAAACACACTCCCAATCCTACGAGCCTGGATGCCCAAATCAAAAGCCGCAGACTCAAGCTCTTTCAAATATGAAGATATGCTGCTCTGTATTCTTTTCATTTTTCGTCCATTTGGTTTAAACTTTTGTTTCGGCGGGGACAGGAAGTTGACTTTTGAAACCATAGAAACGCAAGTAAATCCGGTTGGTTTTCAAAATAAAACTGCTTTCTGCGAGCGCGACGCCTCTGACTCGCTCCCGGTAGATCAAAATCACAGCACAATCAAAATGAAGACGGACCCTGTGTATTTTGGTTGTTAATTATTACGATGTAATGGTGAAAATACTTTGGGTGGGGGGGATAATTTTTATCCCCACCGAGGATAAAAATAATTCAGCAGAGGGTAGGACGTGTAACCCAGAGGGGGGGATAATCCCCACCATCCCCACCGGCAAATCGCACCCTGTATATATATGATACCTCCACCACTGGGACGTGGCAACAATTCTCCAAATCCATATGGGGAGGGGGGGGATGCTTGTGGACAGTAGGGGTTTACCCTAGGCATAAATAGGAAGTAAAATCAGGAGAAGGAATGACCTCTCACAAATATTTATTGAATAAATTGTTTCAAATAACCCTCCCTCGTTAAATCAATGAGCTTGGTGTTTTGCTTTCAAAAATTAGTTATAGAAGAAGTCTAAACTGCAGAAAATAAACACATCCAAGCTGCCTTTTAAGGATACCTTGGAATATCTGTCTATTTTTCAACCATCGGACCCTAGTTTACGACAAAAACAACCCAATTGACGGCAGCTCCTTTGCCGCGTGGTTTTTAGAGTTATTAGAGGGGGCGGTCGATAGCAACCACCATAGCAACCATGACGGTCAAGTGACTGGATTCAGCCCCGTTGAAAAAAATAGAATACCTCCCTACACACTCAGTAGTAGATTAATGATATTGAAATTATTATGACCATGACCAAGTCTTTATTTGCATGGGTTTACATTTCGTTGTGTAGCATGGAAAAATCTGAGAAACACTCCCATTCAGAATGCATTGGTTTACACTTCGTTCTTTGGAGCACGGTTATTTTTATTTATTTATTTATTTTCCGTTTTTGAGGAGTTGAGGATTTTTGTGCAATAATCCAAAATCCAATGGAAAACCCGTTGGCTTTTTATCAAGGGAACCAAGGGCGACGCTCACTTCCGGGTTTGATGACATACGTCATCCCTCTCCACCACTCTATACTGTAAAAACACATGTTCAAGTTGAATGATAATGCATGAATTTATTCCTTATTCTGCCATAGTAACACGGTAAATAAATGGCAAAAATAGGCTGAGAACGAATTCGTATTTACGATATTGTAGCGACCCTGGGACAGTTAAATTGTTTGTGTGTTATGTGTTGCATTGTATTTCGTTGTCCGTTATGCCAGTTGTTCTGTGTGCATGTATTGTAATGTTCTTCTTGTCAATCAGTGTGGGGGCGAATCATTAGGTCAGCTGGGGGGGGGCCTTGGAAGAACACGAGGGTGGGGGCCTGCACGTGAGTGAGACCGTGTTGGGGGTTGCCGGGGTAACCGGGGTTTGTTTTGGGTGGGATTTCTGCCGTTGGTTACGGGTTTCAGTGACCTGGTTTTGGTCCATTAAAAGTTCATTCAATTACTAATGACTCGACGTCGTTATGTCACCGGCGAGGTCATTACAATATGTTCAATAAAACGTAATCACGGACAAAATACGTTTTTTAGACAAACGTAATTGAGAATGCCGAATAGTTCTCTGGGAACGTAATTTTGATGAGAAAGGGTTGCCCGCACATGTAGAGGGCCTCGTTCGCTCGTTTTGGATAAATTCCAATGGGTCGTAATCTGTGGCGGAACAAACCACCTACGTGGTCTTATTTTCCGAGAGGACAGGCTGATACTGGACATTGATTGGTTTGTAGGTGGGCGTGAGTCTGACGTCACCGTTCACCGGTATAGCCTTCATGAATGAATGAAGAAACGTGTGAACATAATTTCCTGCAGCTCAGTTCAGGCAGCCGCCCAGACAACGCACACTTCCCGCTTTGACCACAGCTATAGCCCTAGATAAAGAAATCAACAAAGCAACCCCCGCTCCTACAGTTACCCCGTCAGCAGCTAATTTCTCCTCTTGTGACATGTTGATATAACGTTGGACTATTAACATTACAATCAAACGTACGCTTCCCCGAGAGGTAGACCTATGCCTATATGCTGACAATAATGTGTTATCGAAATTTAACGTAGCCTATTAAGGATACGTTTCAATTAAATGTAGCCTATGTAATCCAAGAGGTAGCTTAAATAAATAACAACAAAAATGTTGAGAACGAACCTATTTGCAATATGTTCAATAAGACGTAATCAGGGACAAAATAACGTTAAATGAAACGTTTCCCGAAAGGGAAATATGCCTTAATGACAATAATGTGCTACACGTTGACATTTAACATATTTGGGATACGTTTCAACCAAACATAATCCTAGAGGTAAATGAATGGCAAAAAATAGGTTGACAACGAACGTATTTGCGATATGTTCAATAACACGTATCCACAGCCAAGATACGTTTTTCAGACAAAATACGTTAAATGAAACGTTCCCTGAAAGGGAGATATGCCTTAATGACAATAATGTGCTATACGTTGACATTTAACCTATCTGGGATACGTTTCAACCAAACATAATCCTAGAGGTTAATAAATGGCAAAACAATAGGCTGACAACGAACGTATTTGCGATATGTTCAATAAAACGTATTCACGGCCAAGATACGTTTTTCAGACAAAATACGTTAAATGAAACGTTCCCTGAAAGGAAGATATGCCTTAATGACAATAATGTGCTATACGTTGACATTTAACCTATCTGGGATACGTTTCAACCAAACATAACCCTAGAGGTTAATAAATGGCGAAAAATAGGCTGAGGACGAACGTATTTGCAATACGTTCAATAACACGTAATCGCAGACAAAATACGTTTTAGGACAAACGTAATTGAGAACGCCGAATAGTTCTCTGGGAACGTAATTTTGACGAGACAGGGTTGGCTAGTAATGCTACCAGTAAGCCATGAGTAACTAGCAAACCATGTAGCACCCACAATACTGACGTTGCGATTACTTTTGGTGATCTCGATTTTTCTCTTTGGTTGCTAACTTAACACTGTAACTCAATGAATGGAATGCTTTGTAACTAAACATGAACAATGTCCTCTGTTTCCAATGTTTCCATTGTACACTTTATTCGCAAATGTTAGAAATTCGTTACCCTTCAGATGATATCACCTGCTTTTGTGTCTCTTATGCCGCTTTTCCACTGCATGGTACCAGCTCGACACGACTCGACTCGACTCAGCTCGCATTCTTTGCGTTTCCACCGCGAAAACATGGTATCTGGTACCTGAAGTGGCTGCTTTTTCTAGTACCGCCTTGCTCTAGGTTCCAAGCGGCTGAGGCGATGCTAAAAGGTGACGTCGGCAGACGGCCGGCCACTGATTGGCCAGAGAGTGTGACAAAGTCACGAGAGCGACATGGCAACCATGCTGGTAACAGCCATAGCAGCGCCGCAGCCAACATATTCCACTTCTTCAACTTCTTCAACCATGCCAGCTAATAATAGTAATGTTATTGATGTCCTCCATTGTTTTTATGTGGATTCTGTCCATGTGTGGGTTGCGTAGGTGTTGTTTGCGTCGCGTACAAAAATACGTCACGGCCCTTTAGCGCAGCCGACCCCGCCCACGTCCAGGAGGTACTATTTGCGGTGGAAAACGACCCGTGCTGCTGCCGTGCCGAGTCGTGTCGAGCTACATGTGCGGTGGAAAAGCGGCATTAGACTGAACGGCACTGCAGGCAGAGTGGGTTTGTTATCGACAGCGTTGCCAGATTGGGCAGAATAGAAAAACATGGGTATACATTTTGTTCTGTGCAGTACGAATAAAGTCAGACAATCGTGTACTGGGACACGATTCAATAGATTACCTTTCGTGAGCATGAGAATGAATGCCAGAATAGATTTTTGCGCTTATCAGACGCCTTAAGGTCACACCCACTCAGAGGCCGACTTTCCTCCTCACTCCCATTGAAACAGATTTTCACCGGCCGCCAGTACATTTGGGGAAATTAATGGGAGTCAACGGAGGCTGAGGGAGGACCTTCCTCCCTGAAGTAATTGTCAATAGGCGATAGGGGGAGCTAATGTCCCTTTACCCAGGGAAACAAACATTATGTATTCAAAGGCATTAAATTATTCATATTTAAGGGCATTCATTCATTACAGTAGTCTGGGCAATCAATTTTTTTTTATTCTCAACAATGTTAGGGAGGATCTTCCTCCCTCTCCTCAATGGAGAAGCCTCCACTGATCCAACTCCCTCAGCCTCCGTTGACTCCCATTCATTTCCCCAAAAGTACTGGCGGCTGGTGAATAACATGGGTTTCAATGGGAGAGGGGAGGAAAGTCCTCCTCTGAGTGGGTGTGACCTTAAGGCGTCTGATTCGCGGAAAAATCTATTCGGGCTGCGCTATGAACCAATAAGCAGGATCCCTTGCTGATGAGCAGTGTTGCCAGATTGGGCAGATTTCCCACCCAATTGGGTTACTTTTAACCACGTTAGGCTGGAAAAATTATCATTGGGCGGTAAATCTGCCCAATCTGGCAACGCTGTCGATAACAAACCCACTCTGCCTGCAGTGCCGTTCAGTCTAAGAGACGCAAAGCAGGTGAAGTCATCGGAAGGATAACGAGATTCTAACATTTTGCAAATAAAGTGTACAATGGAAACATTGGAAACAGAGGACATTGTTCATTCGTGCGCGTTAGGTATCCCTCTACGTTATCACAGTTTAACAGCAAGCCAAACTCAGATATAGCACACTTGAACCAGGATCGGAGCGTCTTGCTCCCTTTATTTCCTCTTTTATATTGCGTCAATACCACGAGTGAAACTGTAACAGAAACAACACAAAACCTTAGTTTCCCTTATAGCACAAGTTGCTAATAAACAGAATGGAATGAACCTAGAAAGAATAACTAGGACTACGCGCCGAAAGCGAGCCTGCCCACAGCAACAATAGGCTAATCTAACGCAGGCGCATACTTTACGTTAGCTGATCATCTAGTCCAGTGATTCCCAACCGGGGGGGCTCGACCCCCTAAGGGGGGCGCCAAAGATCCACGGGGGGTCGCGAAGCCCTCTTGATTTTAAGGGGTGTAATATTCAGAATTTCAGATTTTATTTTATTTATTATTATTATTTACAGGATGGCATGTCATTTCTGTCTACAAAGTTGCACGTTTACAATTCTCCTGGTCTCTGTATCACAGCGCACAGCGGAGTTCCGCCCCGATGCACACACACACACACAGACACGTGCGCACACACGGTCACACAGACACTTGCACACGCACACACACACACACACACACACACACACACACACACAGACACTTGCGCGCACACACAGGTGAGCACACTGTGTCCGTCTGCCCCGATAGAAAAGTTTAAAACTAAAGGAACTAGAATTCTGATTTCTTGTACATTCTACGTTTAAATAAAGTTCTTTAAAAAAAAAAAGGTTAAAAAAGATATATTGCGAGAATAAGGGCGTGTGTAACCTGAACATCCCTCCCGCTGAAACACAGTGGTAACCTAGCAACATAAACCGACATTGATGAAGAAATGGCAAAGCGTCAGGTAGAAGAGAAAGCTGAATCTCTGAAAAAGAAGGGGGTACCAAGAAAGTTACATTGAGTTTGGCTTCATAGAAGCAATGGACAAAATTAGAGCAGAATGCATCTTTTGCAGTGAGAAACTGGCGAATTAAAGTTTGAAACCCTGCAAGCTGAAGCGACACCAGACAACTAAACACCCCGAGACGGTGGGTAAACCAAAAGAGTTTTTCCTCAGAAAAAGGGAAAGTTGTCACAAACAGGCCCCAAAACATTAAGGACAGTTTTGCCAAAGCAGGAAGCGACGAGAAGCAGGCAACGGTTGCATCTTTGGAGTGCTCTCTCCTTATTGTGCAAGCCAAAAAGCCACACAACATTGGGGAAACACTGATTAAACCTACTTGCATTAAAATGGCTGAAATACTATGTGGACCGCAGGTGGCTAACAAATTTAAGACTGTACCACTGTCCAACAACACAGTGAAAGACAGAATCGACAGAATGGCAGGAAACGTTGAGAACACACTCGTCGAAAAAATCAAGACAGGCCCGTTTTCTATCCAGCTGGATGAAACTACCAATGTGGCAGAGGAGGCAATTCTCATTGTATATGTACAATACATTGAGGAAACCGAGCTGAAACAAGACATTCTTATGTCTGTTAATCTCACAGCCACCACAAGAGGAGAGGACATTTTCAGTGTAGTTGATGCGTACTTCACAAAGCACAATATTCCCTATGAGAATTTAGTTGCATGCTGCACAGATGGAGCTGCAGCAATGATGGGAAAAAACAAGGGCTTCAACAGCCGTTTGAAGTAGAAGACGCCCCACTGCTTAGTGTTTTACTGCATGATACACAGACACGGACTGGCAGGCAAACACCTCTGTGAAGACCTGAACGTAACATTAAAGACTGTGGTTAAAATAGTCAACTTTATTAAAGCGCGCCCGCTCAACAAACGGATCTTTGCGCAGCTGTGCGAGGATGAGGCGCACCAGACACTCCTCCTTCATACTGAAGTGCGCTGGCTGTCCCGGGGCAGAGTATTGGTGCGTTTCATGGAACTTAAAAACCAAATAAGGGATTTTTTAACGGTTCATAACCAGAAGCTATCTGAAGAAATGACAGATGAGTTTCTCATTAAGTCTTATCTGGCGGATATTTTCAGTCTGTTCAATGAAGCAAACAAACGCATGCAGTCCGCGGATGCCAACGTAATGGAGTGCAATGAGACAGTGGATGCGTTTGTGCGCAAAGTGGAGTACAGAATGAAAAAAATGGCAACGGGAGACCTGCAACAGTCAGGGGGGAAGTTACCTGATGCTTTGGCCAGACAGTTCACCCGCCACATGGAGGAGCTTCAGGTGGAGATGCACTCGCGTTTCTCGGATGTAAATGAACATGTCTCAAAAGACGCATGGGTGATGGACCCATTTCTCGCAAAAGAAGAAAATGTCAAGCATCTCCAGGCTGAGGATGAGCTCATGGATATAAAGTCCAATTCTCGCTGTAAGCGGTTCTATGCTGAACATGGATACAAGCGGTTTTGGCTTGTGAAAGGTTTTTTTTGTAATTGGGGGGGGGGGTCCCTCAAGAAAAAGGTTGGGAACCACTGATCTAGTCAACTAAACATCACGTTTTTAGAATGCCAGACATCTTCATACATTACATACTGCATTATGAACTTACAGCAATTGCTTTCATGAGCGTGAGAAGGGAAGAGAACATTCACCAAATGACCGACCGTCTTTCTTACTGTGTTACGGTTGCGACAAGTATAAACATCACGTGACCTACTTTAACACTTCAAAATAAGAGTCCGGTTCGCATCATGTAAATATTGCTACATTCATTAAATCATTCAGTACATCCAAGTTTGAACACGAATACCATTCTGAGGGCAGAACATTCAAGTTTAATCACAAAGCATTCCATTCATTGAGTTAGCGTTAAGTTGAGTTAGCGACCAAAGAAAAAAATCGAGATCACCAAAAGTAATGGCAACGTCAGTATTGTGGGTGCTACATGGTTTGCTAGGTACTCATGGCTTGCTGGTAGCATTACTAGCAATCAACTGTATTGCTGGCCCTGTTTGCTAATGAATAATGGCAAATCTCCAACGTGGGCTGTTCATAGTTTCACTGTTGTCAAAAATCTTTATAGCGCAACCAAACGCCACGACAAGTGTCAAGTTCACGTTGGTGCTGCTATGCGACATTCCTTGCTAGGCACCATGCCTATAGATCAGGTTGTTTGAAATAATGTTCTCGTTCTTTGACTAGTTTGTTACTCTGACCGTTCTGTTTGATATTGTGGAAAGGGTGAATGATTCAGAGCATGATGCATTTTAAATGGCATCACTTTTGGTCTTGAGTCTTTTCTTAAAACAATTGTAACTGAAAATAAACATAGGTAAATTACAACCAATAACTTCAGTCATTGAGGGCAAAAATTGGGCCAGGTTTTTTTATTTACTTGTACAAATCAAGAGTAGGCCTGATTTGACTTATGGGCTTTGCATCCTTTCCTGCCCTTGTAGTCCATTTCAAAGACATGCTTGCGGTCTGACATCCACATCCGTTTCAGGCTCTAACAGTTCAAAGTGCTCGTGCGTCTCTGGCTTTGGAGGCCTGTAGAGGAAGTCCGGCCCCTTGAACCACATTGTGTCTATCAGCTGTGATGCAGCTACTGACCTGGTGGCTAAGTCAGCTGGATTCTGTTCTGAGGGCACGTAATGCCACTGCTCAGGAGATGTTGTCTGGTGTATGCGATGCACACGATTGTGTACGTATACAAAGAAGCGCTTTGAGTCATTGAAGATGTATCCGAGGACCACCTTGCTGTCGCAGTAGAACTTAACAGCGTCTGGCTTGTGGTCCAGTTCATCCAAAATCAGCTCCGCCAGCTCAACAGCCAGGACGGCCCCACAAAGCTCGAGGCGTGGGATTGTGGGCTCTGGCTGCGGTGACAGTTTAGCTTTTCCCATCACAAATCCAACTTCACAACAGCCCTCTTTAGTGACAGCTCTCAAGTAAGCAACCGCCCCTATAGCCCAGTTGGAGGCGTCAGAAAAAAGGCAAAGTTCTTTGTACATGGGCTTTGAGAGTGAAATTCGAACATAGCAGCGGGGCACATGGAGGCTGCTCAGCTCCTCGAGCGATGATTTCCAGATTTCCAATGCGCTCACCTTGTCAACAGGCAGAGGAGCGTCCCAGTCCTGGACGCCCCTGGACAGCTCTCGCAGTAGCAGCCGGCCTCTGATCGTCCCTGGGGCTGCCAGACCCAGCGGGTCACTGTTGACTATTGATAGCACCCCGCGACGGGTGTAAGGCTTGTCAGTGACGGCTACCTTAAAGGTGAACATGTTTGTGTTGATGTCCCAGCATAAGCCAAGGCTCCTCTGCACAGGCAGAGTCTCGTCGTCCAGGCCCAAGTCTCTGATGCCAGAGGCCAGTTCCTCGGGTTCGAAGGCTCTCATCACAGCGTCACTGTTCGATGCAATTTTGTGCAGCTTCAGGTTGGACTCTGCGAGTGACACACAGGTACGTTTGAGCAGATCTATGGCTGCAGAGTCTGTGGGCATTGACACAAGCTTATTGCAGAGTTCTTCAAGGAAAGTGATCAAATCCAAAGGATAGCTTTTTAACAGTTACTTTAATTGGTAAAGTAATTCGGTATGGTAAACTGACTATGAAGCAAAAGGAGGTTGAAGCGTGTCTTTGCACGTGCAGAGCGTCTCCCAGCTGACCAAAGCTATATTAACCCTATCCTATGGGCTTCCAAGAGATTCTGACTTGCTCTGGCTCCAACCGTCTGTTATGGTATGGATCCGCAAGGCCCGGAAGTAGTGGGAGGAGCCGGTGTGACGTATTACCCTCGGCCTCCTCACCTGTCTGTGGTGCTGCCCTCTGTGGATGGAGCTGTTATTGCAGCCTTCAGTAAGGTCCTGCTCCCCTTGTGGCTATGTATAGTATTCACAGCTTATATGTTTGGTCCTGCTTTCTAGGGTCTATGTGTGGGCAGCTTATGTTCTTAAAATATGTAACAAGCCCATCATCTACATAAAAGTGTCTTGGAACAAACTGCTTTTTTGTGGGCACCATACCTTGCTTCACCTCTCTGAGCAGCTCGCCGTAGACCGTAGGTGGCAACCGCTGGTGATGGGCTATTGCCAAAGACGTGTACACGCATGCGATACTCCTGAATCTCCTTGGTGAGGTCATTGTCTTTATGCCACAGGAATTGGAGGTAGTCTCTGTGTTCACGGCTCACCAGGAATCCATAAAACATCTGCTGGATGTCTGCAGTGACTGCGATGAGGTCCTTCCTGAAACGCAGAAGCACACCAAGGAGAGTGTTGTTCAGGTCGGGAGAAGCACTGAGTTGAGGGAGAGGCCGTGCTGTTGGGCGCTTGAGTCAAACACGACTCGTATTTGCCCAGGCTTCTGGGGGTGATATACCTCGAAAAAAGGCAAGTACCAGCTTTCCTGTGCGTCATCGATGGGCGGTGCGATTTCTGCGTGCTTGTTTTCCAACAGCTTTCCCATGAAGGAGGAGAACTGCAGCTTCATCTCAGGGTTTCTGCTCAGAGTGCGCCGTAGAGAGCAGAGACGGGACAGCGCTTGCTCTCTGTTGCTTGGGAGCAGAGGACGAGGTGACTTGAATGGTAGGGGAGCTACCCAGTTGTTCTTTTCATCTTGATGAATTTCTTTCTCCATAATTTTCAAAAAGAGTTCATCTTCAAAGGACATGGCGCACTTGTTGTCACCGTCCGTTCGCTGGAAAACAGTCAGCCCGAGCTGTTCCTCAGCTGGCATAGGCTTCAGTGTGTGTGTGGGGTGGCCATACCTGGGCTCCCCGCCATAGCACAGTTTTTCCTTCACCCTGATGCTGTTGTCGCATGGAGTGAGGAGTGACGGACGTCTATTCTGGAGCACGTGTGTTCTGAAGACGCTCAGGGTTGGTTTGTGGGCGTTGTCAAGGCAAACTTCACCTATAATCACCCAGCCCAAGTCTAGACATTGAGCAAAGGGTGCATTATGAGGTCCATTTACTTGATCTCTCACCTTGTGCACGCGTATCATGTCTCTCCCTAACAGGATCATCATCTCAGCGTCGGGATCCAGCTTGGGGATGTGGGGAGAGATGTGTTTCAGGTGAGTGTGTGCGAGGGCTACCTCTGGAGTTGGGATCTCAGATTTGTTGGTCATTATTTTGTTGCACTCGATGAGAGGTGGAAGGTCCAGGCACACACCTCCATTCACTGCTTCGATCTGAAAGCCTGCTGCCTTTCTTCCGGTCATCTCCATGGTGCCGGCGCAGGTCTTCATCACATAAGGAGAGAGGCTGCTCTCGACTTTGAACAGGTGGAAAAATTCAGAGCGGGCCAGAGAGCGATTACTCTGATCGTCGAGTATGGCGTACATCTTGATGGAGCGCTCTGGCTGACCCTGAGGGAAGACGCGCACCAGGCACACCTTTGAGCAGGAGCGTGGGAGGCTGCCCTTGCCGCACACTTTGGTGCATCGTGACGTCACTTCGAGTGGGGAACTGCCTTGTGTCGCTGTATCTCTTTGTGGAGTGGGCCATGGATGGGAAGGCAAAGAGGTCAAGGTCAAGGTTCAACTTTATTGTCCCCGTGGGGAAATTTGTCTTGGGCACAGTGCATCATTGCTTTCTTAACATACACAAGAGTACAACAGAACAAAAACACAACCACAGACACAAACACAATCAGACAACCAACATTTCAACATCGAGAACATGGGGCTTGATAGACTTAAACTGCACCTTGCTGTATTACATAGAAATCGACAGTATGGGTATCTAGTGCAAGTGTTTATTGCACTAGAACTTATGGATAGAGTGCTATGTGCTAGAGTGCTTAGTTCTAAAGTGCTATGTGCTAAAGTGCTATGTGCTAAAGTACTATGTGCTAAAGTGCTAACCATTCTATTGCACATTGTTCATCAGCTTAATGGAGGCTGGGACAAATGATAATTTAAGGCGGTTGGATTTGCATAGCGGCACACGGAGTCTTCTCCCTGATGGCAGGGTTTTATATTCAGGGAAGAGTGGGTGTTGGGAGTTGGAAATAATTTTCTTTGCTTTTTTCCTAACTGCCTGCTCATATATGCTCTGTATAGGCTCATATTCTTTCCTCCCTACGATTTTCATTGCTGTTTTGTGCATGCCGGCCAGTTTGCTTTTCAGCTTCACGGTTAGGTTGCCAAACCATGAGGAGATCCCATATCTAAGGATGCTCTCAACAATGGCACGGTAGAAAATCATCATGATGTGGCTGCTTACGCCATACAATCTTAATCTTCGCAAAAAGTATAGCCTCTGTTGCAGTCTATTGCACAGGTTGTCAATATGTGTCTTCCAGCACAGAAGATTATCAATATGAACTCCTAAATACTTGTATGAGGACACCCGGGTGATTTTCTGATTTTTGATGACCACTGGCTCATGGTCAGTCACTTGCCTCGGATCCAAAACCATTTCCTGTGTTTTGGTCACATTTAAAATTAGATGGTTGGTGTCACACCACTTAATAAATAGGTCTATCTCATCCTGGTACACAGAGGGGTCCATATCCTTGTGTAGAAGGCTCAGGAGCACGGTATCGTCCGCAAATTTCACCATATAATTGTTAGGGTGCACAGTCCTACAGTCATTAGTATACAACGTAAACAGTGTTGGTGATACAACGCAACCCTGTGGGACTCCTGTGTTACAGTGTTTGGTGTCTGACAGTTTGGTGTCTGACCTTCACTTGCTGTGTTCTGTTCGTTAAAAAAGAGTAAAACCATTTGATCAAGGTGGGGTTTACACTCATGTCTTTGAGCTTCTCTAATAGTATGTGAATTTGCACTGTATTAAAAGCTGAGCTGAAATCTACAAATAAAATTCTAGCATACGCTTTTGTGTTCTCAAGGTGCTTGGAAGTAAGTGCAAGGTGCAAAGGATTGCATCATCAGTACTGCATTCCTGCTTATACGCAAACTGGTACACGTCTAACTTTGGTTCAACATCCTTCATGAGCAGTGACACAACAAATTTTTCCAAACACTTCATAACAATAGAAGTAAGGGCTACGGGACGGAAATCCTTGTTTTCTGTGGCACAGGGCTTTTTAGGCACTGGAGTTATAATTGACTTCTTCAACAGAACTGGAACTGTGTGAATGTTAAGTGACTTTTGGAATATTGGACACCATGCTGTTGTTAGTTCCTCTGCACAGCTTTTGAGTAAAAAAGCTGGCAGGCCATCAGGGCCTGCGGCCTTGCCCGTACGTACTCTACTAAAGAGACGGCGGATGCTGGTCGGGTCGACTTCCAGGCAGCAGGTGTCATCAGTGTCTGGCAGGGACTGCAAAACCCTGTCACACTCCTGAGAGAAGTTTTGACTGTCGAATCTCAGGTAAAAGTCATTCAACTCGTTTGATTTTTGGTGCTCGTCCAGGGTGATTATTTGTTTCTTTACAGGGTTCATATTAGTGACTGACTGAGGTGTCTGGGTGCATTGCAGAGCAGTGTCTTTCGCTGTCACACTCACCGCATTTCAGTGTTGCCTGTCAATCCTTAGCCAGGTGGCTTGGGCAGCAGCACTTGAAGCAGCGTTTGTGTTCTGTTAAGATGGTTTTCCGTTCTTGCAACGTTATTCTGAATGACCTGCATCTGTCCAAGGGATGAGCTTTTCTGCACAGGGCAGTATCGAGCTGGGTCATTGTCTGTAGATGCTGTGTAGCCTGTGTCAACAGTGGCAGACACATCTGTCTTGTGCACAGCTATAACAGTCTTGATTCCACTGGGCTTAAACAGAGTTCTCTCACCTTTGCTGTATGGCTGGCTGTTGATTGACAGGCTCAAGTTCAGGTCATTTTGGGCCTTTGCTTGGCCATAGACAAAGTCCACAAAAAATGAAAAAGGAGGAAAAGTTGTTCTGTGCTGTTCCTTATACCTCGAGCCGACATTGAACCATTTTTCCTGCAGGCCTGTAGGCAACTTCTCCACTATGGGTTTTATCCCGCGAGGCGTGTCGAGGTAGGCCAGGCCAGGGAGATATCCATCGTTTTTGGCTGCCAACAGCTCCATGAGAAGATCACTGAGCTCTCTCAGTTTTAAGTTGTCTCTAGCAGACAGATGGGGGAAGTTATCAAGTCTATTAAACAGGGCATTTTCCACTATTTCTGGTGTGCCATAGCATTCTTGCAGTCTGTCCCAGGACAGCTGTGGGGCAGCTTTGGGGTTTGTGACATGAACAGTACGGATCCTCTTCAGGTTTTCAGACGACTCTTTTCCTAGCCACTTCACTAGAAGGTCCAATTCCTCACTATATGATATCCCTAAGCCTTGCGTTGCATTTAAGAATGACGACTGCCACGCCTTAAAGTTCTCTGGTGTGTCATCGAATTTTGTGAGGCCAGTAGTCACTAATTCTCTGCGTGCAAGAAACTTGGCAAAGTCTATCATATGTGGAGTGTTGGCATGAGGAGGAGAGTACTGACCCTGTAGTCTGTGTGGAATTTTCAATGGCTTTAGGGCAGGTTTGCATCCTGGAGGCTGTGCTTGGGGTCTGAAGTCACCCGGAGGAAGCCTGGTTGTGGCTGCATGTGCTGACTGCTGTGTGGGGCTGTACTCACGTCGCCTGACTGCACTGCGAGATGGGGAACCGTAATACTGCATGCTGATCTCCTCTTGGTACTGCTCGCCTTCCGCACGCTCATTCACCGGTGGTCTGAAGGCGTTCCGTGGGGGCATCTCCTCAGCTGCTGCATGCGGTGGCCACTGCGGGGCGTTCTCGCTGCGCCGGACTCCATAGTGAGGCAAGATGGACTGTGAGCCGAGCAGTGATTGACTGCACATATTCTTCAGTGCGCTTTTGAATCACGCGTGGCGAGACATCACTTTTCAAACTTAGCACATCTTCATTTTCTATATTTATATATATTTTTCCCCTTTGACGACGCTGGATACATCGCTGGTGGCCATGCTTGGGTCTCTCTGCGTTTTCTCTACTCACTGTAGTGTGGCTTTTCACTATACTGTTCTCCCTGTGCGTTAGGTATCTCTATACGTTATCGCAGTTTAACAGCAAGCCAAACTCAGATATAGCACACTTGAGCCAGGATCGGAGCGTCTTGCTCCCTTTATTTCCTATTTTATATTGTGTCAATACCACGAGTGAAACTGTAACAGAAACAACACAAAACCTTAGTTTCCCTCATAGCACAAGTTGCTAATGAACAGAATGGAATGAACCTAGAAAGAATAACTAGGACTACGCGCCGAAAGCGAGCCTGCCCACAGCAACAATAGGCTAATCTAACGCAGGCGCATACTTTGCATTAGCTGATCATCTAGTTAACTAAACATCACGTTTTTAGAATGCCAGACATCTTCATACATTACATACTGCATTATGAACTTACAGCCATTGCTTTCATGAACTTGAGAAGGGAAGAGAACATTCACCAAATGACCGACCGTCTTTCTTACCGAGTTATGGTTATAAACGGTATAAACATCACGTGACCTACTTTAACACTTCAAAATAAAAGTCAGGTTCGCATCATGCAAATATTGCTACATTCATTAAATCATTCAGTACATCCAAGTTTGAACACGAATACCATTCTGAGGGCAGAACATATATGCTTAATATTTACACTTAACCTCTGTAATTTTGCCAGAACGTTAAGTAGTAGGCTACATGCATGTTGATTAACATTTATTCCATAATTTCCGATTCCCTGCCAAATGACATAACAGACCATCTGACTTATCGAACGAATCAAACAAACGAATCAAACAAACAAATCGTGATAGTGAACGAAACTGAAAGAACTAACTCCCGGATAAGAATCGTTATGCCCATCCCTACATAGCATACTACACTTTCCATTGAACAATTACTACTTGCTACCATAAATTGACAAATTTTATAATGTAATCAAATGCTCACACACTAGCTGCTTTCAGACACACGTGTAAGTCCTGATATACTCCTGATGGGCCGTATGTGTGAAGAACATATCCTGACATTTGTAACCTGAAAATCTCCTGAATAATTCTACCCCTGAGGTAGTATTTTCTCCATAGGAAATGTAAATTACCTTATATGTGAATGAGGAGTAGAAAGTCTGAATTTTTCACACCACTTCAGTGGGCGTGTTGATGACGCTTTTGCATGTCATTGTTCACTGAATGGTTAAAAAATATTTAAATGTTGGTGAAAGAATGTTATACATTGTTAGAGGATAGGCAAAATGTTATTACATTATGCGCTCAGAAATTTGTTGCATTATCGACTGGCGTTTCCACATTATTGCTATGGGTTTAATGACAACTAGAGGTTGAGCGTCCGCAACGTGCGCGGAAAAAACTCTAGTATAACTAGAGGGAGCATTGTACTGTCTGCGCACACCCCTTCTGATGACTGCCTCTCTCTCACTCCCTCCCTCTCTCTCTTTCTCTCTTTCACTCGTTTCATTCTGAAGAGCTCGAAAATTGTCTGAGAAACGCACCCATTCAAAATATGTTGGTTTACATTTCGTTCTGTGTAGCACGAAAAAAGTCGGATAATCGTTCACTGGGACATGATTCAATAGATTAACGTTTGTGCGCATGAGCACAAAATCGTGTGATACCGGGTTGAAACTTAACGCCTCGTTTCCACATACGTATGTTTTTCGTATCCGTGCTTCCGTAAATTTACGGAAGGAGTCGCTAGTGTTTTACGTACGGACATGAATTTATTTACGGACAAAAGATGGGGGAGCGTATGATAATGGCCGTTCTTATGAGACCGGTACTTTGGAACATGAGGATCGACATATACAGAGATAAAAACAAAACCAACCAGGCTTGGAAAGAGATCGGTGAGGAGTTTGGCCTGCCAGGTACTTACAATTTTTGTGAAAAACATAAAAACTTTCATACGGTATCTCCGTAAAACGACGGCGAAAGTTACATTTTTTGAACGTATATTACGGACATACTGGACAGAAATTTTACAGAGGGGTGGAGTCTCGGAGGAAAAACGGACATTACGGAGTATCACATAGGAATGAATGGACTTTCGGTCGGAGATGGTTGGATCGCATACGAGAATGTACGTATGTGGAAACGAGGCGTAACCCTGCTGTGTTTCCAGGCTCGAATCGCCCACCCGGACCCTGACCTTGCAGGCCCCTCGGGGGGTGGAGATCAACGCCGGTGTGGGAGACTTCCAGGCCTCCTGCAGAAAGGACCTTCTACTCCAGTCCTCAGAAGGAGAGGTGGGTGTCTGAACAGTGACAGTGTGTATGTGTGAAAAGCGAGGGTCGCATTTCCCCAGATGCTACCATTTAGCCATTTACCTTTTGCATGCACACATAGCACCACACTACAAACAACCACGCACCACAGTTTAATACACTCCATTTATTTACAAACATGCTAGATAATTCACACATACATGTGTTAGTCAACTACCCTTCATCCTGTCCGTCCGGCAAACTGGTCCATGGGGAACACGTGCCGCATGGGAACCAGGGCTTTATTTTATTTTCAGGGACAGTTAATTTGGTTTGCTAATGGCGGGGGTGGTGAGGTAGCGTTTGTACTTTGAGTGTCGTTATGGTTGGTGTGATTTATTTATCCAATACTGTGTTGTGGGTGTGTGTGTGTGTATATATTGGTATGCATCGTTTGATGCACATATAGTGTTGGGGCTATTGTTTTGTGGTGTTTGAGTGATCATGTGATATTGATGTGTCACCTATCCCAGTGGTTTCTCCCAATCGGCCCTGATTGGTAGGCCTATTTAATGGGGAGACATGGGAGGGGAAAAAGGTCGGGCATTTGATATGCAACAGCTTGCCGAGAGGCTGTATTCTTTTGTGTCATCTTTTGTACTTTTTGGGCACTGTAAATAAACCGGCACCATTTTTGCAACCTTCAACTCTCTGAGCCGACTCCTGCTTTTTGACCAACTGACTCCTTGGTTGCGTCCCGTCCCGCATGTGAGTTGGGGGTTCAATACCTCTTTCTCACAGTTGGTGGCAGTGGTGGGATCGTGGCGCCCTCCAAGAGCACGAAGAGAAGTCCAGGAAGATTAGGCGCAGATACGCCAGGGGAGGTCGATCCGACATCTAACCCGGGGTATGCCGCGGCCAGAGGAGGAAGAAGATGAGGAAGCGGACGGAGCCCAGGGAGGTGTTCCAGTGGCTGATGATGCCGCAGAGGCCGGGAGGATGAACATGGCATCCCTCTACAGCCTCCTTCAGAAGACTCTCCGGAGCCAAGAGCGTGAGGCTTACAAGCAAGAGCAAAGATGGCGTAGCGTGCAGGTGCAGCTGAACAACGTCCGAGATGAGCTGGAGGGAGAGCGAGGGCGTGGCGGTGATGGACGTCGGCCAGGAAGTGATGGCGTGCGACATCCAGTGGAACCACCACCAGCAGCACCTCCGTATCCAGGCCCAGGACCAGCAGCCCCAGCAGACCCAGCAGTGCCGTCTCTAGTCGCCTGGACCAGAGCAGCCGTGCCGAAGCTGGAGGAGGGAGATGATATCGAGCAGTATCTCACCACCTTCGAGAGACTGGCAGCCGCCTATCGGTGGCCAAGAGCTGAATGGGCCGTGTACCTGGTACCTTACCTAACGGGACGGGCACGGGCTGCATACGTGGCGATGGATATCCTGGAGGCCATGGACTACAGCAAGGTGAGAGAGGCCATTCTCTCAAAATACGAGATCAGCGAGGAAATCTACAGGCAGCGGTTCCGTGATCCGGACGTCCGACCAGGAGAGACCCCGAAAGAGCTATACAACCGCCTAAAAGATAACTACAGAAAGTGGATCAAGCCAGACAGGAAGACTGTTGAGGAGATCGGAGAGCTCCTGATCCTGGAGCAGTACCTGTGTTCCCTGGCTCCTGATGTGCGTGTGTGGGTGAAGGAGCATAACCCGACTACTGGCCAGCAGGCTGCGGAGCTGGTAGAGGCGTTCCTTGCGGCACGCTCGGGTGCGAAGGCGTTCTGGTTCCAGAGCTTCAACCGATCACCAGCCGGGGGTAAATCTGGGGGATACGGTATGGGAGTTGGTCCTAGGGGGTCTGGTCAGAGTAGGACGCCATACACACATCCTCACACAACACCTACTTCACAGCCTAGACCCCCTTACAATTCACCCTCTAACTCACAGCCTAGGCAGGCCCCAGCACCCACAGCCACACAGAGCAGCGTGAATGTGGTGTGTTACTACTGTAATCACCCAGGTCACATTAGCAGAGAGTGCCCCGTCAGAAAGGCCAAATAGAGGCTAGGCATGTGTAGTGTACCTAGACCCGGTAGTCCATCTAATGAGTGTGTGGGAAAAGTTCAGACTGTCCCTGTTACGGTCAATGGTAAAGCTACTTTCGCTCTCCTAGACACAGGCAGCAGCCAGACCTTGGTTCAGCCCCATCTGATAGACAAGTCAGAGAAGCTGGGGAAAAGGCAGATCAGGGTGTGTTGTGTAAATGGCGATGAGCATGTCTATCCGGTGGCAAAGATATGCCTTGTGGTTAAAGGGCGTACCTTTTGGCTAACGGCGGGGGTAGTTGAAGGGTTGAGCCAGCCAGTAGTATTGGGACAGGATGTCCTCATACTGCCTGAATTGGTGCAATCCACCAAGCCAGTTAGTATGGTAGCGACTAGATCACAAGGTAAGGCTAAAGAGGAGGCTAATAAGTCACTGTTGGACATGATGCCCTTCAGTCAGGTAGAAATTAGCCCACTTGGGCATGTCAAGGCGCAAAAGAGCCGCAGACAGAGAAGGAGAGAGAAGCTGCAGGGCAAAGTGCAGAGAATGGGAGATCAGTTGCCAGTTCCTGTTGTGCCACGAGAAGCTTTTTGGGAGATTCCCAGTAATATCAGTGAACTGCAGAAAGCGGATGAGTTGTTAAAAGAAACCTTCCGCAAAGTCACAGAGGTAGATAGTGAGAAGACTGGTGTAGCTGCGGCTTTAACGGGCGAGTACTACTTTATCCAGGAGGGCCTATTGTACCACCAACCCGAGGGGGGCCGCAGTGAGCAGTTGGTTGTCCCAAAGGGTCTTAGAGAGAAGGTATTAACCTTAGGCCATGATATCCCTTGGGCAGGGCATCTTGGAAATGTTAAGACTCTGGAGAGGATAGCTGCACGTTTCCACTGGCCAGGGTTATACAGTGAAGTACAAAGGTACTGTAAGTCATGTCCCACCTGTCAACTTACCAGTAGCCACTAAGTCAGACGTTCCCCTCTTCATCCACTCCCAATCATTGGTGTCCCATTCCACAGAATAGCGATGGATATAGTTGGGCCCTTAGAAAGAACACGGTCAGGGCACAGATTAATTTTAGTAATTTGTGATTATGCTTCTCGATACCCTGAAGCCTTTCCCCTGCGCAATATCACAGCTAGCGCTATCGCACAAGCTTTACTGCAGCTGATATCTAGGGTAGGCATACCAAACGAAATCCTCAGACCAGGGAACTGCATTCCTTTCCAAAACACTCAAACAAGTTTACGGTTTACTGGGGATAAGGGGAATAAGGACCACTCCCTACCACCCTCAAACGGACGGGCTGGTAGAGAGGTACAACAGAACTTTAAAGAGCATGCTGAAAAAGTTTGTTGCAGCCAACGGCAAAGACTGGGACCAGTGGCTACCGTACCTCCTTTTTGCCTACAGGGAGGTGCCGCAGGCATCCACAGGGTACTCGCCCTTTGAACTGTTGTATGGGCGTCAAGTCAGGGGCCCTCTGGATTTGCTGCGGGAGGCCTGGGGGAACCCTAGGCCCACTGAGACCAACAGCATCCTTGCCTACGTCCTGAAGATGCGAGACAAGATGGAGGAGATGGCTAGCCTGGTGGAGGACAACATGCATCAGGCCCAGCAGACCCAAGCCCGGTGGTTCGACCAGTCGGCGAGACAGAGGAGCTTCACGCCAGGACAGCAGGTTCTCTTGCTGTTGCCGACGACGGAGAACAAGCTTCCGGCCCGCTGGCAGGGGCCCTATCGGATTACTCGTAAGCTGGGGCAGGTGACCTACGAGCTGGAGATGCCAGGGAGGCGTAAGACCAGACAGGTCTTTCACATCAATTTCCTCAAGGAGTGGCACGAGCGGGAGTTGCCGCTCAGCCACCAGCTGATGGTGCGATCTGTGGGGGAGGATGAGGATGCTCCGGAGCAGTTCTTTCCTTCGCAGGTCCCCAACACTGAGCCCGATCTTTCTCACCTGACTGCTCAGCAGGTGCAGGAGCTGCGGGCCATCATCCCGGAGGGGATGTTCTCCGAGCAGCCAGGGCGCACAGCGGTGGTGGAGCACGACATCCAGCTCAAAGACTCCAAGCCGGTGAGACAGCGGAAGTACCGGATTCCTGAGCGCTTGTTGCCTGCACTCAAGGAGGAGTTGGAGGCAATGAAGCAGCTGGGGGTCGTTGAGCGGTCCTACAGTGGCTGGAGCAGCCCTGTGGTTCTCGTTCCTAAGAAGGATGGGAGCCTCCGCTTCTGCATCGACTTTAGGCAGCTGAACGCCCAGTCCAGCTTCGACGCCTATCCAATGCCGAGGTGGGTATTGGCTCTGCAAGGGGTATTGGCAGGTCCCGTTGGCTGAGGGAGCGAAGCCATACACAGCCTTCCGTACCCCTCAAGGTCTCTACCAGTTCACGGTCATGCCTTTCGGCCTGCAGGGGGCGCCTGCGTGCTTCCAGAGGCTTATGGGCCGTGTGCTGGATGGCACAGACACCTTTGCAGCGGCGTATTTGGACGACGTAGTAGTTTATAGCGCCACCTGGGGGCAGCACCTCCAGCATCTGGGGGAGGTGCTGTGCCGCATCAACGAGGCTGGACTGACGCTCCAGCCAAGGAAATGTGCCCTGGCTCAGTCTGAGGTCAGGTACCTGGGGCACATTATTGGAGGAGAGGTGATTAAGCCTCAGAAGGAGAAGTTGGAGGCGGTCCGGGACTGTCCACGACCCCAGACCAAGAAGGATGTACGGTCTTTTTTGGGGCTCGCTGGGTGGTACCGGAGATTCATCCCGAACTTTGCCACCCGTGCTGCACCTCTCACTGATCTGACCAGGAAGTCGGGGTCCACGAAGGTCAGGTGGGAGGAGGTGCATGAGGGGGCTTTCCAGGACCTGAAAGCAGCATTGCTCTGTGAACCCGTGTTGCAGAGTCCGGACTTTGAGAGCCAGTACAGACAGATGCCTCTGGAGTGGGACTGGGGGCAGTTCTTCTCCAGGGGTAGGCCGAAGAGCAGAAGCCGGTGGCTTACATAAGCCGTAAACTCTTTCCCCGGGAAACCAGGTACTCCGTAGTGGAGCTTGAGTGCCTGGCAGTGAAATGGGCCCTAGAGACTTTGAAATATTACCTGATGGGCAGAGACTTTTTACTTGAGTCTGATCATAAGGCATTGCAATGGTTGGGGAAAATGAAAGATTCAAATGCACGCATAACGATGGTATTTGTCTTTGCAGCCGTTCCAATTTCAGATTAGGTACAGGGCAGGGAAACAGAATCCCGTAGCAGACTTCCTGTCTCGTCACCCTAGTGACGAGCCTTCAGAGGGGGGAGGAAATGTGAAAAACGAGGGGCGCATTTCCCCAGATGCTACCATTTAGCCATTTACCTTTTGCATGCACACCTAGCACCACACTACAAACAACCACGCACCACAGTTTAATACACTCCATTTATTTACAAAAATGCTAGATAATTCACACATACATGTGTTAGTCAACTACCCTTCATCCTGTCCGTCCGGCAAACTGGTCCAAGGGGAACACGTGCCGCATGGGAACCAGGGCTTTATTATCTGTTCCGGGACAGTTCATTTGGTTTGCTAATGGCGGGGGTGGTGAGGTAGCATTGTACTTTGAGTGTCGTTATGGTTGGTGTGATTTATTTATCCAAGTCTGTGTTGTGGGTGTGTGTGTGTGTATATATTGGTATGCATCGTTTGATGAACATATAGTGTTGGGGCTATTGTTTTGTGGCGTTTGAGTGATCATGTGATATTGATGTGTCACCTATCCCAGTGGTTTCTCCCAATCGGCCCTGATTGGTAGGCCTATTTAATGGGGAGACATGGGAGGGGAAAAAGGTCGGGCATTTGATATGCAACAGCTTGCCGAGAGGCTGTATTCTTTTGTGTCATCTTTTTGTACTTTTTGGGCACTGTAATTAAACCGGCACCATTTTTGCAACCTTCAACTCTCTGAGCCGACTCCTGCTTTTTGACCAACTGACTCCTTGGTTGCGTCCCGTCCCGCATGTGAGTTGGGGGTTCAATACCTCTTTCTCACAGTATATATGAGAGAGAGAGAGAGAGAGAGAGAGAGAGAGAGAGAGAGAGAGAGAGAGAGAGAGAGAGAGAGAGAGAGAGAGAGAGAGAGAGAGAGAGAGAGAGAGAGAGAGAGAGAGAGAGAGAGAGAGAGAGAGAGAGAGAGAGAGAGAGAGAGAGAGAGAGACTCCAAGCAATCTATTATTTGCCATTGACTCTTTGTGTGCATGTGTTCTTCTGTAGACGTGAGAGCATGTGTATCTCTGGGTTTGGGTCTGCATTTGTCTGCGGTTCTCCAAAGCGTTGGGCCAGCTTCATTATGGTACCTTATTAGGCTAATGAGCGTCATCAATCCAGGCGACCTTGTCCTCCTTTCCCTCCCCTCCTTCCTCCTCGCTCTCCCCCTCACTCTATTTTGGAGAAGTGACTTCATTAAAGCAGTTGTAATGAAGTTTTCTGTCAGCGTTGGCTCCTGGTGTGTGTGTGTGTGTGTGTGTGTGCACATTCTTAGTCTGCTGTCACACAATGTCCTGCCAAATTGCTTGAGAACTTTGCGTCTGTGTGTTTTTTTGTTTGTGTGCTATGTGGTGTGTCCATTGGAGCATAGTGTGTCATTAACTCAGTAATTAAATAGAATGGGCCTCCCTCTCTGCTGTCGCAGTCATGCCAAAGCAAACACACACAGACCCACACACGTACACACCTAGACATAAAGGGCCCAAGTTCAAAATGAGTCGACCACAGATAAGTTTGAGACTGTAGAACAAATCTCATCCTACCGTCAAGCATTTAATAAAAACTGCTTCGACTGCAACGAAGGCTGTCTTAGAGCTTTTGTACCCCAGGTAACCTCCTTCTGCAATGGGGTAACAAACTGGCCCCCCATAGCAGAAGGAGCATTGTGATTAATATTGGATTTTCACAGAAAAAAAGTTCAAATGGTGTTCTTCAGAGAGAACTATCAACAATAAAGCACTGTTCAACTTGAAGCCATAACAGGCCGGGAAGAACCCTGAAAGCAAAGCAGAACCAGGTGCCCTGCACCACAAAGAAGCTCACCTCCCTCCTAAATGTACCAGTAAGATAGAGACTGGAAACAACCCAAGGAGAGTTCCACAAGGAGATGAGACAAGAACCCGCAGGACCTAGTGGTGCCCCGCCGGCCACCAAACACTAAGAAAAGCCACAATAGTTTAATACCCTGAAAATACAATGAAATGTGTTCCTCTCCGACACCAGGGACACTGCCGCAGTCAGAACCCAGCTACTCAGGCTGGCCAGCACTGGTGTAGCTTCTTCAGCCAACGAAGGGCAAGGGGGAATAGAATTACAATGTCCATGCTGCTCAGGCCTGCAACAACCACAGACAACAGTTTCTTTGGTTGATCAAAGCATCTGATTCATTGATTTCTGTCGGAATGTAAATGGATTTCCAAACCATGTGAAAAAAATAAAATCTTAAGTAAATTACCTACCCTATCTTTATTCGAGAAGAATGTTGGAATAACTGTGCATGTATTGAGGATTTATCAATAACAGAGGGTGATTATGCTGGATTAAAATTCAGGAGTATAATGACACTTGAATAGATTTGTAAAAAAGGATATTATACCAGCACACACTGGCGGCTGGTGATCAAAAATGTTGAATACATTTAATGGATTTGATTTCCTGTATTCTGGGGCATTTTGGGAATGGCCACTACCTATTTACCTACTATTCATTCAAATTCATAGCCTACATCCTGACCTGCAGGGCCTGGACAAGCTTACACTGCATATACAGACCTACTTTATGGCCAGTCCACCAGCCATTGCTATTTTACCCATTGTTGTTATTATTGAGACAAATCATGATCTTGAGTCTCAATGTCTACTTCAAATGCAGTTAGAAATATGGGACAGTTGCTTCATTTTGTTTATATGCTACAGGCCGAAAGACTAAATTAATATGTAACTTACTTGCTCCTTTTGAGTATAACATTGCTTGGGGAGTCCAATTCCTCCACTGAAAAGGTTGGAAAGTGTTTACAACTCTCTGCTAGTTAGCGATCTATCTCTTCTCTACATGTAGTTGTGTTGCGCGAATGCTACTGAGGGAGGTTGCCTATTTGATTGATTCGCCGAATTGTCCAATCATGTGAAGTTCACAAGAAGAAAAGCGATACCATTGGCCTGGGGCGCACACTGGTGCGACCCGAGTTTTCTTGCGCCAATGAAAAGCTGTCTCTGCTTGATAGACAGCTAAAAGTTAGCGAGCTTACATTGACTTCAACGTGGCTGGCGCCACTGACTTAGAGGAGGGCTTTATTGCGAATTACCAATAACTAGCCTAGCCCAAATCATTGACGTTCAGATGGATTTAAATGGTTGCTGGCAGTGACAAGTATGTCACACAATTAAAGGCACCCAGTGCAACTTTCGAGGCTTAAAAATAAACATTCAATTTCTAATCTTTTTTACACGTAGTAAGTTTTAATAACTCCATACCATTACATACCGACATTCAAGCAGCAAAGATGAGACGTCGTTGTGTGGTGAGAACTGATAGAAAATCGATAACAACAACAATGCCGCCATTTTCTTTATTTTTTGTAACCTACAATAAATAAAGCAGACTTCCAGTCAATGGAAAAATGGCTTCTCCCCACCGGCGATTGTTGTTGTTTACGATTTTCTATCAGTTCTCACCACACAGCGACGTCTCATCTTTGCTCCTTGAATGTCGATATGTAATGGTATGGAGTTATTGAAACTTACTACGTGTAAAAAAGACTAGAAATTGAATGTTGATTTTTCATTGATTGTTTACATAAAGTTGCACTGGGTGCCTTTAAACGAGGATTAACGCTATGTATCTTTGTTCATTTATTTCGTATTGATAGAAGTTGAATAGTTGGCAGATATATTCAAGTGAATATTTCACGGAGGGGCGGCGCCTTAGCGCCCTCTATTGACCCACCGCTACTGCCAGCACAGCCTCAATAATTGGTGTGTTATGTCCTACGATGACTCCCTTGTGAACAGTGTCTATTTGTATTTATTTTATGCATAAATGCAAAAATCCTTAAAATCATCTGAATGTCCTGTTCTCTGGACACTGCACTCTGTCTCTCTCAGACATCTTTTCATCTCTGGAGATCTCTGTTGTTGCAGGACCACAGAACAGAATATAGATCAGTGAGATGACACATGACGCCCTTAGAAGACCACTGTCCTGTGATGTCTGCCTCCACTGCCTGTCATACAGATGATGCCCTGCTCATCCCCCCCCCGCCCCGCCCCGCCCCGCCAAAATGGGGAAAAGGGGAAATAGGCGCCATGCATACCAATGTCTCGGTGAAAGGCTCTGGGCTCATGTTTTTATATCTACTCAAGAAGCCAGACAATTTACCTCTACACAAAGGAGCAATTATTATTAGCAATAGTTGTCATCCTTTCATAACACGGCTCTGACATTAGCAGGGGGTTACCTGTGGTGAACTGACCGTGGACGTACACGTGTGCTGCAGTCAGGGTGTAGTAGAAGACAGACGGACACGGCTCCAAGCTAGTAGACGTTCCATCCCGACAACGGGGGGATGTTTGACAGCCTGAAGACCGCTCAGACAGGAAGACAAATGCTGACACAGCGAGAAGGGGGAATAAACACACTTGCTTTCTATTCAAAATCAGCAGAGAGCACAGACAGGCATTGGAGGACCAAGACAGGTGTCACTCACAGCCCTAATGATGGTTCTGCTCCTTCTATATACCAGGACAGGTGGAGGAATTAACATACACACCAACCCTTTTCACTGATGGAAACAACTTTATTTTCCCCAAGGTTCCCAAGTGTGAATCATCTCCATTAGATCATGATACAGACAGACCCGCAGAGAGACAGACAGACAGACCTAGAGAAAGACGTAGCTTCATTATCAAGACTGAAGACATGAAAAAACACTCTTAAGCTTGTTAGTCGAGCAGCTATACACAGTATAGCTATATAGGTATTGACATGTGTCGCTAGGGATTTGATCTGGTCTTAATGAATTGCTTTGTTAGCTAATTTGCCTACGTTTGATGTATTCTGTATCGATCCTGCTTATTCAAGACTCCCAGAGGCCCTTAGTTGTCTTTTTTCAGTCAGAGTTAGCCATTCACTCAATGTTTGTTTTTGCCTTCCAGTCTCCTTCCCTTCCCCCTGGTTTGTGATTCTCTCAGCAGACCAGGATCACCTGGAGCCCAGGACAGCAAAGAGGAGCTCATCTGAAATAGCGCTCTCATTCATCCCCCATCCTCGCTCTCCTGATGCGCTGATGCTGCCAAAATGTATCAACAGACAAGGAAATATAAAAATGTAAATGCTGATCAGGAATCAGATACTGCCTTGCCTGATTGTAGCTAATGTAAAACAGTTTAGTGTGATAATAAGCAGTGATCCTGGATCAGTCATGAAAAGACAGCATTTCCTCTCAATGAATCTATTTCTTCTTACAGGCTGTTATTTGTGCAGTAAAAATGCATGTAATCATGATTTGTATGCACGACTGCACGTATGTTTTAATTGTTGCGCTGTGTCACATGAAAAGCTTCAGTGAATTAAGCTCTTCTCCCAACACACACTTTGAGGCCCCCCTCTCCCCCGCTCTCTACTGGGAGTAAAGGCAAGGCAAGGCAAGGCAATTTATTTATATAGCACATTTCATACTCCAGGTAGACACAATGTGCTTTACACAGCTGAGGCATTACCTCAAATTGAAATACACAAGTAAGAAACATATCACACGTATAAAACATATCACAGTAATAGTACAAGTAGACAGCATATCGCAATAGTATTAATGAAAAGATGAAAAGGAGAGATGAAAATAATGAATAAAATAAATTAAAAACAGGAAAATGCCATGGAGAAGAGGGTGGTCTTCAATTGCGTTTTAAAATTGGCAATGGTTGGAGCATTCTTAACGTGATCAGGGAGTTTGTTCCAAATCTGGACTGCATAGTAGCTGAAAGCAGCTTCACCCTGTTTGGTGCGAGTATATGGTATGCATAATACCTGGCTTTTCTGTGGTCTGAGAGGCCTGAGGGGGATGTAAAATGTAAACATGTCAGATATATATGCTGGCCCCATCCCATGTAATGCTTTAAAAACCAGTAGCAGTACTTTAAAATGTATTCTAAAATAAACTGGCAGCCAATGCAAGGACTTCAGTATAGGGGTGATATGCTCTCTTTTTCTGGTCTTTGTTAACACTCGTGCTGCAGCATTTTGAACTAATTGAAGTTGTTTAATGGTCTTTTTTGGGAGTCCTGTGAAGAGACCGTTGCAGTAGTCTAGCCGGCTTGAAATAAAAGCATGGACAAGCTTTTCCAGGTCAGACTGGGACATAAGGTCTCTCAGCTTGGCAATATTTTTCAGGTGATAAAAAGATGTCCTAGTTACAGCTCTCATATGCTTGTCAAAGTTGAGGTCGCTATCGATTATGACTCCAAGGTTTCTGACTTTAGTCCTAACTTCAAACCCCTTTGCCCTAAAAAGTGTAGCCATTTTGTCTTTTCCATCCTTCCTCCCAAATAAAATTACTTCGGTCTTCTCTTTGTTCAGTTGTAAAAAGTTTTGTGACAACCAACTATTTATTTGGTCTAGGCAGTCACATAGTGAGCCAAGGGGATCCTTATCAGTGGGTGACAGGGCTAAATAAAGTTGTGTGTCGTCTGCGTAGCTGTGGTATGAAACCTGAGTGTTCTTTATAATCTGACCCAGTGGGAGCATGTAGAGATTAAAAAGAAGTGGCCCCAGGATTGACCCTTGTGGGACACCTGACGTCAAGGGTGCTAGAGCTGAGGTGTAGTTACCAAGGGCAACAAAGAAAGTTCTCTCCTGCAGATAGGACTTCAGCCAGTTGATTACTCTGCCTGAAAGTCCAACCCCATGTTCTAATTGGCGTAGGAGTATGCTATGATCAATTGTATCAAATGCTGCACTGAGGTCCAGTAATACAAGCACTGAAGTTTTACCGGAGTCTGAGTTGAGACGTATGTCATTCAGGACCTTTATAAGAGCTGTTTCAGTACTATGATTGGCCCGGAAGCCTGACTGAAATGGATCAAGGCAGCAATTTGCTGTTAAAAAATCGTTCAACTGATTAAAAACCACTTTCTCAATAAGTTTCCCAATAAATGGCAAGTTGGATACGGGTCGGTAGTTATTTAATACCGATGGGTCGAGGCTTTTCTTCTTGAGCAGGGGCTTTACAACAGCCATTTTCAGGGATTCTGGGAAAATTCCTGACTGAAGTGACAAGTTCACAATTTGGAGTACACTGTCCGATAATAGATGAAAAATATTTTTAAAAAAGTTTGTAGGGATTGTGTCTAGACTGCAGGTGGAGGAGTTGAGGCTTTTTAAGGTTTTTTCGAGTGTATTAGTGTCCATCAGACTGAACTCGGACATGAGGGGATTGTTTTCCCTTAGGGTGGCTAGTTCTGGATAAGGAGCAGACTGTAATTGAGAACCAATGTTTGATCTGATGTTCTCAATTTTGTTTTTAAAAAATGAGGCAAATTCATCACATGATTTGCTCGAGAGCATTTCTGAGGGCAGTTTGGAGGGAGGATCTGTTAGCTTTCCAACCATCAGGAATAATGTACGGGTATTATTTATGTTGTTGTTTATTAGATCTGAGAAATAAGATTGCCTGGCCTTACATACCTCAAAATTGTATTTGCGGAGATTCTCTTTATGGATCTGTACTTGAAGTTTATTTTTCCTCCATTTTCTTTCATTTTTCCTACACTCTCTTCTCATGAGTTTAACGGTTGGACTATTTAACCATGGGGCTTTCTTTTTGCTGGTAATTGACTTAAGTTTA
Source organism: Gadus morhua (assembly GCF_902167405.1). Taxonomy (NCBI): domain Eukaryota; kingdom Metazoa; phylum Chordata; class Actinopteri; order Gadiformes; family Gadidae; genus Gadus; species Gadus morhua. The sequence goes on along the minus strand of NC_044050.1, from coordinate 1,462,480 downwards.
AGAGGAGCAACATTATTCATGATGGATTCCACTTTTGTATTAAAAAGTTCCAATAGATCATTCACAGAATCACCAGAGGTAGGGAAAACTGGAGTTTGTATGAGAGCTTGTTCAAAGAGAGCTGCTGTGTTTTCATTTATGATCCTCCTTCCAGTCATTATGCAGCTACTCTGAATACAGGGGGACATAGATATATCAGAAAATAAACAGAAATGGTCAGATAGGGCTAAATCTTTGATTGTCACTGAGACATTGAGACCCTTAGTGATGATAAGGTCAAGAGTGTGACCATGGGAGTGTGTGGGGCCTTGGACATGCTGGGTAAGACTGAAAGTATCCAATAGAGCAAGGAAATCTTTGGTGTATATGTTGTCTGATTTGTCCATATGCAAATTGAAATCTCCTGAGATGATTAGACAGTCAAATTCAACACATATGATTGACAGGAGATCACTAAATTCATCTATAAAAGCTCTTTCAGACTGTTTGGGGGGTCTATAGATTGTCACCGTAAGAATCCGAGGGGAACCCTTAATTAGGACACACATATACTCAAATGATGAAAATTTACCATGACATAACTGTTTACATTGAAACAAAGTTTTGAATATTGTGGCTAAACCTCCCCCCTTTTTTGATTCTCTAAAAGACGACAGAAAATCGTAGTTAGGAGGAGCGGACTCAATGAGGGTGACAGCACTATTTGCTTCATTTAACCATGTTTCAGTTAATAGCAGGAAATCAAGGTCATGTGTGGAGATGAGATCATTTATCAGAAATGACTTATTTGCAAGTGATCTAACATTCAAGAGAGCTAGCTTCACAGTGCGAGCCGGGGCCGACTCTTGTGAGTTATTTTGCAGCTGAAGTGATGTGGAGAGCAGGTTTGTGAGATTCACTTTGCGAGCTGTGCGCGTCATAGTCCTTCTGTGTCCGATCATCACGGGGATGTTCGACGATAAGGGAACGTGTCTCTGAGCGAAAACGGTGTGAGGCGCTAGCGGCAAAGGTTTGGGACAGTAGGGGGCGGTGGAGGCTGCAGGCTGCGGTGGCTGCATGCTGCGGTGGGGTCGCAGACTGCGGAAATGGCTGGGTGACCGACGGAGCCTAGGTAGTCATTTTCGGAGACGGACATGGTGATGGTGTGTCGCTGTGTAGCGACAGTTTGCCGCTAATACGCGTGAGCCCTTTGCGCTCAGATGCAGACCATCCCACGAGTAGAGTGACTCTCTATTCCAAAATGCATCGAAATTGTCAATAAATCCCACGTTGTTTCCCCAGCAAGTGGCCCGCAGCCAAGTGTTTAAGCTTAAAAGTCTACTAAAACGTTCGTCGCCGTGTCCTAGTATAGGAATTGGCCCAGATATAAAAACAGTTTTGCCACACTGCTTAAGGAAGCTAATGAGAGTATTAAAATCATTTTTCATGGGCTCTGATTTACAACGGGCAGAGTCATTAGACCCGACATGGACAATAATCCTAGTGATTGAAGATGGAAGAGAAGGCAGCATTTCCAGGAGCTTAACCAGGACATCAGTTACTAAGGCGCCTGGCAAACAACGTGTGATAACGTTCACAAAGCGCAGATGCCTGGTAATAGAGTCGCCGATTATGAGGGTAGTTGGAGGAAACAGTGGTGTCGGCTGAGAGCCCTCACCTGAAGAAGAGAGCCCACTGCCCCCATCCGACGAGGCACCCGACAGAGAAGGCACGGCCAGCTGCTGGGTGGAGGACTCCCCACACCAGACACCAGTTGATCCCGATTTAGGAGGACCCCGGCTGGGGTCTCTGTCTGGCTGGCTGGTGATATGTTCAGCGGCATCTGATGTAGAGAGAGCTTGCGAGCGCCTGACGGCCTCCTTCAGGAGCGACCGACGAGAGGATGACCGATTTGCTGCAGACCCAGTGGAAAAGGGGTTCACACTGGCACCTCGACAGGTGTCAGCTTTTCCAGCCGTGAGTTGCAGCGAGGGTCGGAAGCCGGATGGTGGTTTCACTTGCTGTGTAGCGGACTTTGAAGTCGCTCGATCCAGGGTGGGCAGTGGTGGGGCATTCATCGTTGCAACGGCCCTCGATTTGTCCGGCTGAGTTGATGGAGGCGAGGCGTCGTCAGCCTGGTGGTGAGTTGAGGCCAGTGGAGGAGCCGACGTCCGCGGATCTGCACTCGACCGATGGAGGGCCAGGCCGGAAAGGTCACCATCCGTAGAGCCAACAGCCCGGGAAGAGGACGGCGCCGGAGGATCATCAATAGGTAGCGGTGCAAAGCGGTTTAAGGTTTCCAGGCTAGGTGGTGATGCCTCACTAGCCTCCGCTAATTTCCTTGGATGCCCACGTATGTGCGGTGTGGAACAGGACTGAGAATAGTTGGCGGGATCCCAGTGTACCGTGTCCTGCATACTAGCAGTGAAGGATGCCAGCCGCTTGGATTGCCTGGCAGCTACATCCATGAGGCCGGACAGGAGGGCTTCTCTTTCTCGTGTCAGTGAGTTTTTTTCAGAGTGTCAGTGAGTTTTTGAATTTCATTTTTTAGATGGATGATTGTCTTTGTAGCTTGATTGAGTAATGAGTCCTCAGAGGTTGTTGCCATGTTATTATCCTTCTGGGAAATCTGATTTAGCCGGTTTTCCCGAGGAATTTAGCGAGAAACATGGGCCTATGCTTCATGCAACTGTTGGCTTATTTCTCCCCACAAATGAAGCACAACGCCAGGCCAGGGTCAGAGCATTTAGAGGTGAATCCCATTTGGGAAGTGTCTCACTCTGCAACAAGACTAACATGTTCTGCTGGGGGCCCCCAACCAGGGGGAGGACACAGAGCCCATGGTGGACATGCTTAACAGCAGCAGTACTCAGGCAGCATTACACCCTTGAGCCACATAGGCCGTGCTCGTGGTTGATCTTAAATGAAACAATTGGATGAGAAAGAACAACATATCTAATTATTTATATTGTCTCAAAAGATATGAAAATAAAATAATGTTGAAAATTTGTTTCAATAAAAATGTGGTAGTCGTTCAATATGAACATGTACCTGCGCTGCATTCACAGCTTCTATGGACTGCTCGCCACTGTTATAATGCCCTCCGAGCCCGGGGGACAGCTGGGATTCACTGGTGGCGAAACACACCTGGGGCGGCTTCAAGGTCAAGGTCAAGATTGAACTTTATTGTCCCCGTGGGGAAATTTGTCTTGGGCATAGTGCATCATTGCTTTCTTATCCTACACAGAGTACAACAGAACAAAAACACAACCACAGACACAAACACAACCAGACAAACCAACATTTTAACACCGAGAACTTCTCCATGTTCTCGATGTTAAAATGTTGGTTTGTCTTGATAGACTTAAATTGAACCTTGCTGTATAGCATAGAAATCTACAGTATGGGGATAAAGTGCAAGTGTTTATTGCACTATAACTTATGGTTAGAGTGCTATGTGCTAAAGTGCTATGTGCTAAAGTACTATGTGCTAGCTTAGCATCACTCTGGCTGACATTGCCAGGGCTTTCCCCCCGGTGCCTAGCGAGAGCCTGGTGGGTTAGCTACCACTTCCCTTCCTCCTCAGCTCCCCATCGGGCCACTTCCTCCGTGGTGCTTCACTCCTTCCAGCCCACTCTTTGTTTGGTTCGTAAGCAGAGGAAGGACTTTCTCAGGGCTGCCATTTTTATTTCTTACATAGGCTTTGAGCATTCATAATCACAGGATTAACAATGAGTAAGTGGTATCACTCCCTATTTTTTCAAAAATATTTATCAACAAAATATTTTTTTGTCATTGTCACACGATTTACGTTGAGTTATTCTTATCCTAAAAGGGGTTGGATTGCATTGCTAATGTTTCAAAGTTTGTATTGTATGTTAATACCTTCATGGAATTAGTGGAAAATACTTTTCTCAAACTCTAAAGCAACGTTTCAAGTTTTTAGATTGACGCAGTGGCTCTGAAATTAACTAACCATAACCTCTATGTTCGCCTATCTTACATATTTGGTGTCATATTTGGAAAACCCAGTCTAGTCTGACTAGCCTGCTAGCTTTAAAAATAGGTTTGACTTGTGGACGACTCTGGTTATGCTCAATGTGATGATTGCAGAACGACACATTTATTTGACCAAATGCTGGATGTAGGATGCGCTGGATTAGTCGCAAAATGTAAAACAAGCAAAAGGGACTTTAATGGGAATGGTGCGGCTAGCTGTAGCTAGTGCAGGGTGCAGAGGAGTGGTGTAGTGTGGGAGAATCTGAAGCTAGACTGCTGAATTCTGGGTTAGCCTCAGAGGATTGATGGCACATGCAGCTGGACCAGCCAGGAAGGAGGGGCAGTAGTTTAGACACAAGATGACAAGAGCCTAGACCGAAAGCTTGGTGACCTTCTGGAAGAGGTACTGATGCGTCTTCCTGATGTTTTACAGAATGAATCTGCAGGAGTGGCTGATCACGGCACTGTTGGCAGCGAAGGACAGCAGGTCATCCAGAGTCAGCCCCAGATTCCTGGTCAACCGAGTCACAGGCACCACAGAGTTGTGGATATTGAAGGAGAGATCTAGGATGGGACATGCCAGATGTGTGGAATTGTGAACTGAGCGAGTGCAGAGCCTGAGATTCCCAGTTCTTGGAGGGTGGAGAGGAGGATCTGGAGGTCCACCGTGTGGAAGGCTAACGAGAAGTCAGAATGACAGGGAGGAGGGTCTGGAGGTTCACCATGTGGAAGGCTGCTTAGAGGTCAGAATGACAGGGAGGAGGGTCTGGAGGTTCACCGTGTGGAAGGCTGCTTGGAGATCAGAATGACAGGGAGGAGGGTCTGGAGGTTCACCGTGTGGAAGGCTGCTTGGAGATCAGAATGACAGGGAGGAGGGTCTGGAGGTTCACCATGTGGAAGGCTGGTTAGAGGTCAGAATGACAGGGAGGAGGGTCTGGAGGTTCATCATGTGGAAGGCTGCAGAGAGGTCAGAATGACAGGGAGGAAGGTCTGGAGGTTCACCATGTGGAAGGCTGCAGAGAGGTCAGAATGACAGGGAGGAGGGTCTGGAGGTTCACCATGTGGAAGGCTGCAGAGAGGTCAGAATGGCAGGGAGGAGGTTCTGGAGGGCCACCAGACCCCAGAGTTCCAGGCTGCTGAGAGGGGGGCTGTTCTAGCAGTCTGGCGTTTCTCTGTCAGTGCGTTTACATGCAGAGTCATTATCGGATAAAGAAACGAACAAGACCTCACCCAGACTTTTAAAATGCATGTAAACACCTTTACCTGATCTACTTCGGACCGAATTCGGTGCATGAACGGACAAGCGACATCGGATAAGAACACCTAGATAACTCGATGATAGTCCGGTTTCTACCTGCATGTAAACCTGCATCGTATCTCGTATCGGATTTCGCGTTCTGTGCATGCTTGAGATCTTGCGGCCGAGGGACGTGAGCCGGAAGTAGAAGGAGACGGTAGTCGTGTTAATGTTGCCATAGACATATAAACAATTCTTATTTCTTTATAAATATAAATATTACATTATTTCTTTATATGTTCTTGGTTGTCGCCGTCGGAAAACGAGAAAAACTGTGATTTATTAAAAAGGTGACGCAGAAAATGGGAGAAGCCGGTGTCATGCCATTACCCCCTACAAGAAGTGTATCATCATCAATATGCATTCAGTACACACTACGCTTAAATTTCACCCAAGGCTGAATTAAAAGTACATGTTTTCCTAAACATTGTTCATCAACAAGGTTGTAAAGTATTAACTTCGGGCACATCTGTCAAAATAAACGCTTTTTTTCTTCGGACGTGTATACGATCTTTAGTCATTCATTGCGCAGCGATCGAACTGACGGGGATATGCTCTGATATTATGAATCTTAAAGACTGTGTCGGATTCCCCGTCTCTCTGGTACTTCCACAGCAAAGACTCGGAGTGGGGGTTATTTCGGCCATTTCGGAGAAGAAATTGGGGGAAAGGAATTTTGGCTTTGAATCTCTGAGGTCAAGATAGAAACGCTACATGGAGGGGAAAGAGATTGTTGCCGTATGCGGGACAGCTGTCAGTTCACTTCGGGTCCATGTCATTTCTCCGACGCTCCAGTGTTCCGACCTCTCGGTCGTATGCAGACTCCACCGGCTGGACTCCTCCCACTGCTCCGCCGCCGGAGGAGTCCGCATATGGCCGAGAGGTAGGGACAGTGTAGCGTCGGAGAAATGACATGGACCCGAAATGAACCGACAGCTGTCTACTGAAAACTTCTTTCTCGAATGCCGACTGTGTTTGTTGTTATTGGGATGTAGAGGTCAACCGGAAGTGACTCTCTAACCACTTGTTGAAAGGGCTACAGCGCCACCTAGGCTAGCGGATTAAGCCATGCTCCGGCCATTATCTGAGGCCATGTACATTCGGATAATTGACACGGTCAGTTCGAGTAGCAAAAGGGGTTATTGTCGTAAGGTAGCTGGACGTTTGGAGGTGACCAGGGATAGTATTTCAGTGGCAGTGTTTGTAAGGAAGTTAGGGTAGGAGCTGAAGAGATGACGATAAGACGCTGTGGTTACAGCAGGTGGCTGGGAAGGAGGAGCATATGTCATCTATCTTTTAACAAAGTAGGTAAGGGGCCTGCCCGTAATTCCGACAACACATTGATCCGACGTCTCAATGGTCCGAAATATTTCCCATTAGATCGACATGCCACTATGCCGACGGTTCAATGTTCCGAAAATGGAACCCATTGGTCCGAAGGTCAGTTTGTCCGACTTTTCAAAAAGGAGGCGCATTAGGCCGACGGTTCAATATGCCAAATAGGCCTACATATAAAGAGTTTTATACCACGCTCGCACTCTCGCTCTCTCTCGCTCTCTCTCACTTTCTCTCCAAAGTACAACATAGGCCTACATATCACTTTCACAATGAATATTGGAGAGCAAAGTGACAACGCTTCACTTCATTGCGACACAGTGTTTCAGCCCCATGGACAGAGAGCGTAGGTCTAATTCTCAACACGGGCACGAACACACACACACACACTTGACTAAGTACACGGTATGAGGTATAAGTTTGACTAAATCAATACCAGCGAAATTATTTAGGCTAAAAGCCCACTGTAAACACAGTAAGCAACACATATAGGCCCACACACAGCTACTAAAGATAAAAAATGTATTTGTTTTTCACTCACCGTTTGACTTCTGTACGGGAAAAGTATTAGTCCTTGTATAACGTGCACTTCATAAATTCACCTCTTGTGACCTTTCAAGCCCACAGAAACAGTCTGGCTTGGTGAAGTATTTGATTTCATAATCACACATGTAGAATTGAGTTTCGGACTATTCGCATATTGAACCGTCGGCCTAATGGGCCTCCTTTTTGAAAAGTCGGACAAACGGACCTTCGGACCAATGGGTTCCGTTTTCGGAACATTGAACCGTCAGCATAGTGGCATGTCGATCTAATGGGAAATATTTCGGACCATTGAGACGTCGGAACAATGAGGCGTCGGAATTACGGCATGGCACCGTAGGTAACACAATCACTCAATGAGAGGGAGGGGGGGACGGTGGAGAACATAAAAAGAAGATAGAAATATGACAAAATAACCGTTTAGAATAAATTGCCTTCCAGATGACTTACAGATGACAACCCCCGCACTGAAAATGGTATGACCCACAGCCTATCATACTATCTCCCTCCCACTATCATACTCTCTCTCTCACTAGCATTCTCTCTCTCTCTCTCTCTCTCTCTCTCTCTCTCTCTCTCTCTCTCTCTCTCTCTCTCTCTCGCGCTCTCTCTCTCTCGCTATATACCTCTGTCTTGTAGAGAAAGAGGTATATAGCCTGAGGAAACTGGTGCGAAAGCTGCAAAGAAATTATGAAGATGAATGGCCAAACAGTAAATAACAATCTGTTGAGCGGATATAGGCTTTCACTATTGATACGTTGCCTCTTGTTTTCAACATTTTTCATAAACATGAGATTACATGTAGATTTAGGATTGCGTCTTTAAATCTAAAAGGAGCAAGGGACGTTAAGAAGAGGAATTTGCTGTATGAAGTCCTGAAAACAAAACAAATTGCCATTGCAACTTCTTGGGTGACCCTATGGGGTCGTGAACTATAACCCTGAATTCAAATGAGCATGGAATAATAGGGCATTTTCTTTTAAATCGAATCCAAAATCATATGTAATATGGCTCATATTGGAATGTTTGGTGGGCTTTTATTTTTAAAGTAAATATCACAACGGCCGTACACTTCCTTAGGCTTACACTATTGATACGTTGCCTCTTGTTTTCAACATTTTTCATAAACATGAGATTACATGTAGATTTAGGATTGCGTCTTTAAATCTAAAAGGAGCAAGGGACGTTAAGAAGAGGAATTTGCTGTATGAAGTCCTGAAAACAAAACAAATTGCCATTGCTTTTACCCAAGAAACACACAGGAGCAAGGACATTGAGGTCGAATGGCAGAGAGAATGGGGTGGGCAGGTGGTTTTTAGCCATTTGAGTTCAGCATCTGGGGGAGTTGCAATACTTTTTTTCGAGTTATTTTTTACCAATTTCTTTTGATTATGAGGAAGTTGTTAGGGTCGGCTCCTCAAAGTCACTCCAAAATATGAAAAAAACACGATAGTGTTCTTAAATATTTACTCACCAGTTTTGCAGAGGGATAGGCTAGTGTTTTTAGATGAATTGTCAAGCACTTTAGAAGGCTGCAACTCAACCGATTTTTTAATAGTAGGCGGTGATTTTAACTGCACCATTAGCGATTTGGACAGGAATCACATTGAACCACATCTACAGTCAAGGAGAATTTTAAAGTGTATAGTTGAAAGCTATGATCTGGAGGATGTGTGGCGTTCTAAACACAGTACTGAAAGAGAATATTCCTGCTCCCACTGCAGAGATAATTATTCATCACTAGCGAGGCTTAACCGTTTTTATTAGGGGTCCAAGCCAACAGGTTGGATCCCTATTGTTTTTGTAAGGATTATTATTCCTATTATTATACTTACCCCCCTGAAACTGTGCCCACAGCCCAAACCGTAAATGGTGCCGACACGCCAATTGCATGACTAGATCCAGGTCTCTTCGGACTACGCAGACGACAAAATCCAGACACGCCGGTCACTAGGTGGCGCTATTCCCAGGAAAACACGTTTAGGGCTATAACTCCCACACCGAACCTTCCAGAGTCCAAAAACTTGTACACACAGATGCACTGGAGTCTGCTGCATCTTTTGGCATAGGCCACGCCCATTTGCGTCCATAAATATTTTTCGCTAAATCGCGAAAAGCGCTAAACTGTTTTTTCGCTACTCCTCCCACATTTCTCGACCAATTGACACAAAACTTTGCACACGGCATCTTCAGACCTACATGAAAAGAATTCCTGCATTACTTTTTTGATCCGACCTTCGACGACGAAACGGTAGCGTTTTGAATATTGGTTTATTAGCTAAATTAGACGTGGAAAATCCAAAATCCCAAAAAATTCAAAATTACACATCGGACCGACTCCAAGTTTTACACACATGTTGGTGCTAACCTTAATGTCGTACGATAAAAATTTCGGAAAATTTCGTCATTAGGGGGCGCCATAAACGAGGAAATTGTATATCTTCTACAAAATTTTGGCGCGAAAACGCTACACTGACTTCTCGCTACTCCTACCACAGTCAAATCCTTTGTATCCACAGGTTCAGGGTAGCGTTTTGAACACATGCTTTGCGTTGTGCCGGCGAAATGCACATTTCTTGTCGCGTTGTGCCGGCGAAATGCACACTTCTTGGACCCCTGCATAACTGCTTGCAGTTCTAGTTGTTATTGACATCACATCCCGTTTTTTGAATCATGTTTTATGTTACCAGTAGGTTTTACTGCGGTCAAGCCAGCCGACCCATCGAGATCGGCAGTCAAGCCAGCCGACCCAGTTTTTTGCTGTACCTGTTTATACTAGCCATTACGGTAATAGCGTCTCAGAACTAGTTTAATAATTCATTGAATTTATTTATTTAGCGCTTTTCTAGACACTCAAAGACGCCTACATTGAAGGGGGGGGGGGGGGGGGGGGGGGACCTCACTAACCACCACCAGTATGTAGCACCCATTTGGGTGATGCACGGCAGCCAATCGGCGCCAGAACGCTCACCACAAACCAGCTTGAGGTGGAGAGTGAGGGATGAGGTGGAGAGAGAGGGAAAAGAACATTTAACACTACTATGGACCACATGTAAACCCTATCGACCACATTTAAACCCTATCGACCACATTTAAACCCTATCGACCACATTTAAACCCTATCGACCACATTTAAACCCTATCGACCATATTCAAACACTATCGACCACATTTAAACACTATCGACCACATTTAAACACTATCGACGACATTCAAACACTATCGACCACATTTAAACACTATCGACCATAATTAAACACTATTGACCACATTCAAACACTATCGACCACATTTAAACACTATCGACCACATTTAAACACTATCGACCACATTCAAACACTATCGACCACATTCAAACACTATCGACCACATTTAAACACTATCGACCACATTAAAACATGTAAACCCTATCGACCACATTTAAGCAAGTTTAAAATAAAAGCATTCGTCGGGGCCATACAAAAAGAAAGTCAATAAAAGCAAATACTATCAAAGGAAGTGTACGGCCGTTGTGATATATTTTTTTTAAAAATAAAAGCCCACCAAACATTCCAATATGAGCCATATTACATATGATTTTGGATTCGATTTAAAAGAAAATGCCCTATTATTCCATGCTCATTTGAATTCAGGGTTATAGTTCACGACCCCATAGGGTCACCCAAGAAGTTTCAGAACATTCTGATGTGGAGTTTCAAAATAAAAGCCCACCAGAAATTCCACTATGAGACATATTACATATGATTTTGGATTCAATTTAAAAGAAAATGCCCTGTTATTCCAGGCTCATTTCACTTCAGGGCCATAATTCAAGACGCCATAGGGTCACCCAAGAAGTTTCAGGACATTCTGATGTATAGTTTCAAAATAAAAGCCCACCAAATATGAGACACATTACATATGATTTTGGATTCAATTGAAAAGAAAATGCCCTGTTATTCCAGGCTCATTTCACTTCAGAGCTATAGTTGAAAACCCCATAGGGTCACCCAATAAGTTTCAGAAGATTCTGATGTGGAGTTTCAAAATAAAAGCCCACCAAACATTCCAATATGAGACATATTACATATGATTTTGGATTCGATTTAAAAGAAAATGCCCTGATATTCCAGGCTCATTTCACTTCAGGGCGATAGTTCAAGACCCCATAGGGTCACCCAATACGTTTCAGGACATTCTGATGTGTTGTTTCAAAATAAAAACCCACCAAATATGAGACATGTTAAATAGAATTTTGGATTCGATTTAAAAGAAAATGCCCTGTTATTCCAGGCTCATTTCACTGCAGAGTTATAGTTCAAAACCCCATAGGGTCACCTAAGAAGTTTCAGGGTAATAAAAACCCACCAAATATGAGACATGTTAAATAGAATTTTGGATTCGATTTAAAAGAAAATGCCCTGTTATTCCAGGCTCATTTCACTGCAGAGTTATAGTTCAAAACCCCATAGGGTCACCTAAGAAGTTTCAGGGTATTCTGATGTGTAGTTTCAAATTAAAAGCCCACTAGATATTGAAATATGAGACATTGGATATGATTTAGACATGAATTTGGATTAAATTTAAAAGGAAACGCCCTGTTATTCCAGACTCATTCAACGTCAGGGTCACAGTTTACGATCCCATAGTTTCACCCAAGAAGTTTCAGGATATTCTGATGTGTATTTTCAAATTAAAAGCCCACTAGATATTGAAATATGAGACTTATTACATATTATTTTGGTTTCAATTTAAAAGGAATCGCCCTGTTATTCCAGAGTCATTCCACTTCAGGGTCACAGGTTACGACCCCATAGTGTCCAAATAAGTTTCAGGATATTCTGATGTGTAGTTTCAATTTCACTTCAGGGCGATAGTTCAAGACCCCATAGGGTCACCCAATACGTTTCAGGACATTCTGATGTGTTGTTTCAAAATAAAAACCCACCAAATATGAGACATGTTAAATAGAATTTTGGATTCGATTTAAAAGAAAATGCCCTGTTATTCCAGGCTCATTTCACTGCAGAGTTATAGTTCAAAACCCCATAGGGTCACCTAAGAAGTTTCAGGGTAATCTGATGTGTAGTTTCAAATTAAAAGCCCACTAGATATTGAAATATGAGACATTGGATATGATTTAGATATGAATTTGGATTAAATTTAAAAGGAAACGCCCTGTTATTCCAGACTCATTCCATGTCAGGGTCATAGTTCACAACCCATAGTGATACCCACGAAGTTTCAGGATATTCTGATGTGTAGTTTCAAATTAAAAGCCCACTAGATATTGAAATATGAGACCTATTACATATTTTTTTGGTTTCAATTTAAAAGGAAACTCCCTGTTATTCCAGACTCATTCCACTTCAGGGTCACAGTTTACGATCCCATAGTGTCACCCAAGAAGTTTCAGGATATTCTGATGTGTATTTTCAAATTAAAAGCCCACTAGATATTGAAATATGAGACATTGGATATGATTTAGATATGAATTTGGATTAAATTTAAAAGGAAACGCCCTGTTATTCCAGACTCATTCCACGTCAGGGTCATAGTTCACAACCCATAGTGATACCCACGAAGTTTCAGGATATTCTGATGTGTAGTTTCAAATTAAAAGCCCACTAGATATTGAAATATGAGACTTATTACATATTTTTTTGGTTTCAATTTAAAAGGAAACTCCCTGTTATTCCAGACTCATTCCACTTCAGGGTCACAGTTTACGATCCCATAGTGTCACCCAAGAAGTTTCAGCATATTCTGATGTGTATTTTCAAATTAAAAGCCCACTAGATATTGAAATATGAGACATTGGATATGATTTAGATATGAATTTGGATTAAATTTAAAAGGAAACGCCCTGTTATTCCAGACTCATTCCACGTCAGGGTCATAGTTCACAACCCATAGTGATACCCACGAAGTTTCAGGATATTCTGATGTGTAGTTTCAAATTAAAAGCCCACTAGATATTGAAATATGAGACTTATTAC